>NC_056727.1:1204427221-1204597221 GCF_019279795.1 Protopterus annectens
ATATGTATTTATGCTTATATTTATGTATATATTTTTACATATATATTTTTATGGTGATACTAGATTGGTAGTTTTTAAATTTAATTATGTGTTTTGGGTATTTATTAATGTCCTAGAATGGTGAGCTCTAAATGTACATTATTTATTTCAACTTATTTGTCTACATATGACATGATGTCTCTACATATACATATGTTTCTTAGTTATATATATATATATATATATATATATATATATATATATATATATATATAAATTTTTTTTTTTTTGTTTTTCATTTAAGTTGAACATTTATTTCACGTTTTTAAACTTTTATAATAGGCTTTTGTTCCCATTTTGTGATGGTTGCTAAAGTAGACATGTGACTTTCTAAATATCAGCTGACTATTAGACTAAATGCTGTTTTTATTTTTATTCATGTGTTTGATGAAGCGACGAGCACAGTCGTGAAAGTGCTTACCTTTTTATTTTATTTTATTAAATATTTGGTGTGTCAGCTTGGTGCAGTTTTTTCTTTTGTTTGGTTTCTAATTGTTATCTGCCCCAGCCTTGCTTTAAGCCGTTTGTTTTTTGAGTAGGCAAGGAATGATAGGAATCATTGCTTCTGGATCCTGAGAATGTTAACACCATAGGCTTTTTAGATACCATTGTAGCTTCCTCATACGCAGTCTTGCATATGGAATTAGAAGAATGCAGGAGGCCATGAGCCCCAAGGCTTGTAGTATTTGCCTTGCAGATAGCAGGGTTTTTGTGGACGCTTGTTTGAAGTAGGTTGTCAAGTGAATTTGTTTCTCTGGCGTGAGGAAAGCCGTCTGGGAAGTTGTATTCAAACTTGCTCCCAGGAATATAATTTGTTGACAGGGTACCAGGTGTGATTTATTTTCATTTATGGTGTACCCCAGACAAGTTAGCACCCTTTGTATAAAAGCCAGATGATTCAAAAGTATGTTCTTGTTTTCTGCCTGAATTAGACAATCGTCCAGGTATGGGTATATATGAATATTTCTTTGCCTGCAGAATCCAATGACTGGAGCTAGGCACCTTGTGAACACCCTGGGTGCAGTAGATAAGCCAAAGAGCAGTGCAGAGAACTGATAGTGCATGTAGCCTGCTTTGAAGCATAGGTATCTTCTGCAAGATTCCCTGACTGGGATGTGCAGGTATGCTTCCTTTAAAACTAGTATGGTCAACCATGCATCTTTGCTTAGCATAGGAAGCAACTGGTGAAGAGTCAGCATCTTGAATTTTGGAATCACCAAAAAGGTGTTTAGAGTAGGCAGGTCCAGGATAGGATGGCATGAATTGTCTTTTCTGGGTACCAGGAAAAACCTTGAGTAGAAACCTTGTCCCTTTTCCTCTTCTGTTACCAATTGAATAGCCCCTATGCTTAAGAGAGAGAGTACTTGCTTTTGGGCCACTGCCCACTGATTTGGAGGTAGATCAGGCAAACCGCTTGGAGATGGTAGAGTGTGGAAGTGAAATCTGTATCCTTGGGACACTATATTTAAAAACCCAGTTGTCCTGGGTAATGAGTCCCCACTTCTTTGCATGAAGTGCAATCTTTCCCCCCAAGGGGGCAGTCAGTTGAGAAGTGCTTGGAAGTTTTAAAAAGAGGTCATTGAGACAGTATATCATAGGGGGGAGTTTTATTACTCCCAGATTTAGAAATGGAGGTCCCCCACTGCTTAGTCATGTGCATCCCCTGAAACTGAAGTCTGAGTGCTCTGCTGGATTTGGGTTTGGACTGAGAAGGTATGAAAGAGGCAGGAAAGGACCAATTCTTAGAAGGCCAATGCCTACTAAATCTTGGAGGTTGCACTTGTATAAAATCTGTAACAGTTTGCATAGATTTAGCTTTTTCCTTCATCTTTTTACGAACTTCTTCTGCCTTGTTGCCAAACAGGCGGTCCTGATTTCAGGGAGCATCCAGTAATTTTGCTTTTACATGATTTGGCAGGGATTGCTCCTTAAACCAAGCATGCCTTCTAAATACAGACCCAGTTACCACATCCCTGCAAGATGCCTCTAGTGAATCAAAACCACATTGCAATGTATGTTTACCAACTTGTTCAGCAGAATGCATTAAATCCTGTAAATCCTTATTTTCAGCACAATCAGGAATCAACATCATTTTCTGTTTAAGCAATCTAATAATATGCAGCTGATACTTTAACATATGAAACTGGCAATTCAAGGCCCTAATGGCCAAAGTTGAAGAAGTGTATACCTTCTTACCCCCATCTATCCATCACCCTGGAGTCTCTATCAGAGGGGGTAGGATTTTTTGCAGTAGTAGCTTTAATGCCCTTGGGTCCCTGTGAAACGGTTTCAGGATCCGCAGTAGGATTTTTGAAAAGGAACTTGTGAGAGTCAGGAACCCTGTAATATCTATCAGATTTTCTGTTAGCAGGAGGTAAAGAGTCAGGGGCCATGCTAGATTCCAAAAAGGCATCATCAACAATGTCTAGTACAGGAGGTATAGCTAAAGGCCTGTGCTGGGGCAGGAGTAAGAAATCCCTAAGCCTCTTTTTAGAATCAGAGAAATCCTGACTTTCCCAATGAAAATGCTCCCTGAGAGAATGCAAGGTTTCACCAAAAGAGAAATCCTCTGGGGAGAAGCAGAGGGAATAGCGTCCTCAGCATCAGAATCCTTATAGGTAGATAAGTGTAAATCCTGGTCATCAGAGGAAACAGAAACTTCAGAATCCTGGTTAGAAGTATCATAAGCAAACTTAGTCCTAGGTCTCTTAGAGGGCAAAGGTTGGCTTCCCCTGATTAAAGTAATAAGGTCTTCAGCCATTCTTATAATTTGTTTTTTAGGCATAGATGCCTGACCATGTGGTCTGGGCATCAGTTTTCTAGGCATAGTTCGAGTTTTAGGCCTTAAAGAAGAAGATGGCATCTGTTTAATATGCAAGTCAGTAGGCCTGAATACACACTCAGAAGCCGGTGCCTGCACAGCGGCTCCGGACCCATCCAAGGCAGAGACATCTGCAGGTTCCACAGCTGAAGCATCTTGTGGCATACTGGACTCCGAATGGGTCTCAGTAGAGGCCTGCTAATCTGAAGTAGCAGGTATCAGGGGCTGCGAAAGCGCCTCACTGAGTACTGGCCAACCGAGCTTTGTCTTTATCTTTCTGTTTTTTCGGAATGTCGGTAGTCGGATGGCTTAACAAAGACATATCAGGATAATTGAACCAAGCACCAAAATATTTAGAAGCACAAAGATACTGACAATGGATAGTTCGTAGTTTAAATAAGGCACACAACTGACAACAAGGTACATTGTGGTCAGGGCCTAGGTAAGGAATACAGTACGAATGAAAATCTTTATGAGGTATTTACTTTCCAAAAGAAATGCAATTATTTACTTTTACTGACATCAGTTTAGAGCAAGAAAAAGTTTCCCCAATGTGATACTTAGCTTTTAGTTGAAGACTTTGGTTCTGAAACTCAAAAACGAAAATTTCAGGAGTCGGCCGACTGGCACTTGCGAACTGCTTCTGCTTTGGGCACCGCACGGCAAGAAACACTGATGTAATGATGTCGGCTGCATGTTTTATGCTCCTGACGACCTGATGTCACGGAGGAAGAGACAGCATCCGACGTAGGACCCAAGACTTTGTTAATCAGACCGACTGAGGGCTACTGCAAGCAGATAACCCAAATGTAATGACTGCAATAGTGAAACACTAAGAACATCTGCTTTTCTACTAGGACTTGCAGCTCCAAAATCATTCTTGTCAATATAATTGCCACCATGAAGATGGTCTTCTTGAAGGCAAACTGGAGCAGCACTGAGACTGTTGGCTCAAATGCATTCCTGATCTGTGGACAATTTTTGGGCAGGAGGTGGCCAAATAGGGAACTACACATACATTTCGTTGGGCAGATGGCTTGCCTTTCGAAGTACAGAACATCTACACACTGTTTTGGGAGCTAAGCGAATACAGTTAGATATTTAGTGTATGTGTACTTCTGCAGTGCAGATACTAACTCTAAGAAAAAACTCATTTTCCAGGTGCTTACAGAAGAATATGGGTGCCAGTAGAAATCTGATGCACTAGTCTCTGACAACCTTAAGAGTGATCACAAAAGAATGACTGCTGTGTAACATACACTAGCATTAACAGTTCAGTACTTCAGAGAATCCCTCTTTCACCCAGAAACAGCAATCATAGATGCATCTGCAAAAACACAAAGTGTCAGAGCAGGTTTCATGTTTTGCTGCTTATCTAAGTGACTGCAATTATGTGATCACCTTTTTAATGTCAACCACTACTGTACTGAACAATTTTCAAGGAACCAAGGAACTCACGAGCAATGACTTCAGTGGCCTCATGGCTCAAAAGCCTTTTCATTCATCATGCTGGCATTTTGTCGTCTGGTTAACTTCAATCCAAGTACGACTAGAATGAAGGAACTGGGCGAAAACAAATACCTCGGCATTTAACTCATTCATGCCTCCAAGACTGTGGCTAATGTGGTGAAATACGCCTCAGTATTTGCAACTCACCTGACCTAGTGGCTTGTGAAATTCGCTGTGAATGTGTTATAAAAGTAATTATACAATGACTGTCTATTAATATTCAAAAAGTAGCATGCTGATTGATCACCCAACCAGTGTGCATGTTGTAAATCTGAGAATGCATATACCAATGGAAAAAGGTCTGGTCGCCCGGACTTTCTTCTATTAATATATGCCTTAAAAATTTCACTTTTCTTTCACTTAAATAAAAATAAAATAATAAACTTACAAAACCAGACACTTGAAACCAACGAGAGAGATGGGACTGACAAAAATGAAAGAATAATCGGGTACGTTATGCAAAACTAGAGAAATGTACCTGAATTTTATTTTATATGTCCCATCTCTCCCATACCTTTAAAGTGTCCTGGCATCTTTTTTTTAATTAAAAAAAAAACAATGGAGATCTTCCTTCCTCCATTGCTTCCTATGCACAGCACCCATCACACAGCACTGATGTACTGTGTAAGTGTGAGGACGAAAGCCCCATACAATGTGCAGTACATCAAAAAAAGCAGTGGCATATTCGAGGAAAGTGGAAGAACACTACGGAGCCATCATACAAAGACGTTATTTAAGAAAATTAAGTAATTTTTCCTTAAAGACAAAAATAAGACACGCTTACTGCCACAAAAGGAAATCATGCACTCAGTTTACACCCTGGCTCACATGTTCTCCGATTTCCTCCTTCCATTTCAACTTAAATAAGCAGTTTTCTTGCAGGCAGGCTGCATTTGCTTTTGTATTAACACATTTAGCAAAGTGCTAAGAAAAGTTAGTACAATGTTTTCATTTTTCTGCTATTGGAACATTATCACAGAAAAAAAGTGAAAGCACAATCAAAAATAAAAGCAGTCGTGCCTCAACCCAGTGACTCGCACTATTAATTTTACTTTGTTTTGTGTGAAGTTAAACTTTTTTATTCATGGCAGCAGCAAGCGCAAGTAATATAGTGAATAACGGACAGGGGGGGACGCAACTTGCAGACAGACAAACAGGTAGCTAGACAGATACATAAATAACATGACAAAACAGACACAGATAATCAAGACAGTGTACATTTTGTCACAGGTAAGTCAGTTTCAGTAGTCTTCGTCTTCTTCTGCACTACTCCATCTTCCTGTGTGAACACAGGGCCTCATTTTCATCACATGTAGACTAGAGTACACAGTCATGTTTGCACTTTATGGTACAGTCCTCTAAAAAGTAGTAAACTAATTATTAACTTTCCCATGAGTAAGAACAATTCTATTCAGTTACTCACAGAAGGCATTCTTTCCCTTTACCTTTATTTTGCTTCTCTCTGTCTGTCTTTCTCAGGACAGGCTATTCATAGATTCATAGGATTGTACTAAGCTAACTGCCCATGTGGACCATTTTAAGCCTAGCCAGTTAGCCCATGTGAGAATCAAATGCTGCACTTTGTGTCTGTAAAGTTAACACCTTTACCATTATGCCAACCTCCCACCCAAAATGAATTGTTTGTCTTGGGACTCAAACCATGAACACCTGCATGTAAAGCTACAACTCTAATCACTACACTACCTTAATCTTGATGAGTTTTCAGAACACCCAGTTGTATCCATCTCCAACAAGTTCAGTAAATTACAAACAATATTTAGACACATTGCAATGAATGGACACTTTTGTACAGTTCTGTATCAGTAGAATGGCTGCAAACTGACATAAAAAGTGCAGTTGTGTACCTACCATAAATGTAGATGTTCGAGTGTATTCACTGTTGCAGTCATTACACTTGGGTTATCCTGCTGGCAGGCTATCCGCAGTCAACCTGAATTCCAAAGTCTAGGTCCGGCATCGGTTGCTGTCGCCTCTTCCCTGACGTCAGTGCGCCAGGGGTATAAAAGATGCAGCTGATGCCATTTTCTTCAATTTTTCTTGCCCCAGATGTCAGGTACCCCCAAATTGGAAGGCTAAAAATTATGCCAATAGGTACGCATGCAGTAAAATAAACATTTCCATCATCTACAAGCAAATACACCACATAGGTTGTATAGGATAGAGAAGTACAGATAAGTCCCAGCAAAGAAAGGGGGGTGGAGGGTGGGTAACCTGGACTGCAACAGTGAATACACTCGAACATCTACATTTACGGTAGGTACACAACTGTACTATGTTCATCGTGTTTCACTGTTGCAGTCATTACACTTGGGTAGAATCCCAAAGCTGAGGTTGGGTGGCTGGGCCTAAATAGGATTAGGAGAGGCTATAAGGCCCTGCAGAACTGCAGTGGCAAAGTCTGCTCTGGATTTAGAGTAGAGAGGTAAATGGTAGTGCATGGTAAAAGTGTGCGCTGAACTCCAAGTTGCAGCCTCTAAAATGTCTTTGGTTGGTACTCCTCTGAGGAAGGCTGCTGAAGTGGCTGCTGCCCTGGCTGAATGTGGCCTAATGCCCTTAGGCACTGATTTGCCATGTTGTGAATAGCAGAAATGAATGCAGTGGCCTATCCATTTTGAAATAGTCTGCTTTGAGATAGCTTTTCCTTGTGATCCTGCAGCATATGCCACTACAAGTTGCTCAGTCTTTCTGAAAGCTTTAGTTGTGTCCAAGTAGAAGTGTAGCTGTCTGTGTATGTCCAAATAATGCAGGAGTCTCTCCCCCTTATTCTGTTGGTTTGGATAAAAAGTTGGCAAATGAATGGTTTGGTTAAGGGCAACACTGGACACTACCTTAGGCATAAATGTTGGGTTCGTCCTCAGAGAAACCCTGTCTGGATGGAAAATGATAAAAGGTTCCACAGCCATGAGTGCCTATAACTCTGAGACTCATCTTGCAGAGGTTATTGCTAGGAGCAGAGCTGTTTTCCAAGATAAGAACTTTATTTCAGCTGTATTGGCTGTCTCAAAAGGTGGCAGTGTGAGTTTTTCCAAGACATAATTGAGGTCCCATGCAGGTATTGGTGCTCTCCTTGGAGGTCTTATATTTTTGGCCCCTCTGAGGTACTGCCTTAGCAATGGATGAGAAAAAATAGGTGGTTCCATATTGTAATGAGCTGAAATGGCAGATGCATGGATTTTAATTGATGAAAAGGATAGGCCTTTGTCCAGCATCTCAGTTAGATATTGTAAAATCTGAGGAATATTTGGTACAAACATGTCAATTCCTTGTGCCTGGTTCCAAGCACAGAATCTTTTCCACTTTTCTGCATAAGATTTTCTGGTACTGGGCCTCCTTACCTCCAAAATAGCATCCATCACTGCTTTAGAGAGAGGTGTGCTCTGAATGGCTACATTATCCGCCATGATGCCAGATTTAGGGTCCTGAGCTGGCTGTGCAGGATCTGATAGTTTCGTGGTGTCAGTAAGTGAGGAATTAGAGGTAATGTCCAGGTTGGGCCTTGAGACAAGCTCTTTAGGATTGGGTACCAGTGCTGGCAAGGCCAGTCTGGGGCAATCAGAATCATTTTTGGCTTCTCTTGTCTGACCTTTAGAAGTACCTTGGGGAGGAGAGGCAGAGGAGGAAAGGCATATACTGTTAGGGTTTTCCAGCTGAATGATAGAGCATCCATTTTCCATGTTGTTCGTGATAAGCCCTTGTGCAGAATCTCTGTAGTTGGCAGTTGTGAGGGGAGGCAAATAGATCTATGTCTGGGCATCCCCATTTCTTTGTTATCATGCTGAAGACTTGTGCATCCAGTTTCCACTCGTGGGGATCCGTGAGGTTTCTGCTTAGTTCATCTGCCAGAGTATTTTTCTTTCCTGGCAGGAATTGTGCTTGCAGGTATACTTGATAAGTCAATGCTGTGTTCCACAAGGTCATGGCTTGTCTGCAGAGGGGGTAGGAATGTGTGCTTCCCTGTTTGTTTATGTACCACATGACTGTAGTATTGTCGGTCCTTATCAGTAGTTGTCCTGGATGAAGTAGATCCTTGAAAGCTGTCAGGGCATTCTGAACAGCTAGCATCTCTTTTTGATTGATATGAAGATGCATTTGGCTTGTGGGCCATGCACCCTGAATACATTTTCCTGCCATGTGGGCCCCCCAGGCATAATCTGATGCATCTGTTGTTATTGACTGCCTGGCTGTGGGCAGGGTGAATGGCTGTCCCTTGTTGTGGTGACAGGCCTGTGCCCACCATCGAAACTCCTGTTGCAGGCAAGGAATGAGGGTAATTAATGTTTCCAGGCTGTGACAATGTTGAGTCCAAACACTTTTTAGATACCATTGAAGTTTCCTCATATGCAGTCTGGCATATGGAATTTGCAGAATGCAGGATGCCATGAAGCCCAAAGCCTGCAGAATTTTTCTTGTAAATAACTGGATCTTTGTTGCCAACATTTTGAAGTAAGAAGTCAGTTGTCTCTGTCTGGCGTGAGATAAGCCATCTGGGTAGTTGTATTTAAGCTTGCACCCAGGAATATTATCTCTTGAGAGGGTACTAGTTTTGATTTCTTTTCGTTTACTGTGTACCCTAGGCAAATTAATACTCTTTTTACAAACGCCAGATGATTTAGTAGAATGTCCTTGTTCTCTGCTTGAATAAGGCAGTCTTCCAAGTAAGGATATATTTGAATTCCTCTTTGTCTGAAAAAAGCAATTACTGGTGCCAGGCATTTTGTGAAGACCCTGGGCGCAGTAGATAAGCCAAAGGGCAGTGCAGAGAATTGGTAGTGCATTGAGCCAGCTTTGAATCTGAGGTATCTTCTGCAAGATTTTCTGATTGGGATATGCAATAATTTCAGTACACTTTTCGTTGGGAACAGACCCAACTTCATCAGAAGGTTAAAAAATCAGTCAAACAAAGACTAGAGAGCTTGTGCACTCAGTAAACTGAATCCCTCTTCTAATTAAACTAATTACTTAATTAGGATTCAGGAAGGGCGTGCTCAGTATTTGATGTATATATTGCTTAGTCCATGGTTCTTTGACTGATTTTTTAACCTTCTGATGAAGTTGGGTCTGTTCCCAACGAAAAGTGTACTGAAATTATCGCACTTCAAGAATTAAACAGTGTTTCGTTAAGGAGCTCTGCTTTCATCTGTTTCTTCACGGTTTGATAGTTTCGTTTTTTAGTTCGATTGTTTGTTTGTGAAATGGAAGCAGGGAGTCCTGTTTTACGAAGCGCTGATTCCCAGGAGAGTGAAGGGAACCTCACAACCCTTATTGAGTTACTAACTCAAAAAGTGGATCGGCTATCGCAGCAGGTCGAAGCGGTTTCCGGAGCACACCGTGAGGTGCTCAACGGGAACAACACCACTGTTGAAGGAGGGACGAACAGGGGAACTGAGTGGACCAGTGGAACTATTGGAACTAACGCTTCGACTACTGGACTATGCAGTAACAATGGACTCAACCGGAGGTTGTTGAATGGAACAACAAACCACAGTGAGCAATACGCTTCAACAAATGGAGTCCAAGGAGCCAGGTCTCTACTGAGTGAAAGGCAAACACCAACCATACCAGCGCTTGACACGTGGGTACACAGGGGATTTAAATTTAATAACAATGAACAAGACAACAACGCCATAAGTGAGACGGAGGTAAGCCTTGACTTTGCAACTAGGTTGAACTTGTTCGACAACAAACTTTTTAGAGTTCGGAAGTTGCAACTTGAGGTCGCTTACTTCCGAGAATGTATTAGACTTAAAATTGTACCAAAGGGCCTAAGGCACTGGCAATTTCCAGCAGGACTAGTGGAAGGATCTTCCTTCCACACAGCTTTAACAACACTTTTTGACAAACATGGTTTAGAACTGCTGGGACTATTCTGTGACCACTACCAGATCCAGATTGACACACTACTCACTGAAATAAACGAACTTGACTTAGTTATTAAAAATGATTGTGACTATGAAAGGTACAAATTTGAATATGAAAGGTGCTTTGTCAGTATCGATGAACACCTAGTTAAACTCAATGCAACTAAGAGTAAGAAAATCAGTAGGGACCTTAAGGACTACAAAGATGGGAAAGCTTACCCTAAACTACCAGGTCCTCCCATGACCACACCTGTGATACCCGACCAAACGAACCAAAGGGGGTTGATGACTGAAATTTCAGAGGGTGGACTTGACAACGGAGAGGGAATGGAGTGGGAAGAAGCAACAACCCATAACAGTGTACCTAAAAATAACTGTAACAACACAAGAAGGAGTACAAGGAACAAACTTCACAACAAAGGCAATGACACAACTGGGGGCCACCAGTCTGAGTCAACTGAAGTAATATACCATTCAAAAAACTTCCAACCGGAAGCCCCAAACAAGACCACACAGAACAACAGGAATAAGGGAGCCAGGAGGAAGAGGTGGTAAATGAGAAAAATGACAGTAATAATGGAGTCCAATCCCCGGACGGACATTTGGATTGTACAATCTTGTCAAATAAGGACGGGGACTTCAAAGTGTACAACTACACCGATTATAACATCGGTACTGACACTGTAGAACTGTTGGCCAAAGGTTATACCTTTGTCCCCTCGTTCCACTTCGACCTGGCACAAACCTTAATTGACTTAAAACTATTTACTAGAAAGTTAAATTTGTTATTACTGATGGGTAATGAGATGAACGTTAGATCAGAATTTTATGTATCAAGTGTATTTAACCCCCCATTGAACCCTACACTAGCCTTATTTGAGAAAGTGACAGAATTAGATTTTAGGAACCTCAAAAAATATAAAACTAGGGGTAGCCATATGGCACCAAACATCAGAAAGGAAGAGAGGTTCGAACTGGAACTACTCAGAGAGGCACCCTTGCGACTGATGAAACCTGATAAAGGGGGCGGGATCACCATAATGACATGCAGTGACTATAACAACAGAATGCAGAACATTCTCAGTGGTAACACATATGCAAGGGCATCCCTCAATGAAATGAACAGAGCCCAATCTAGGGTTAAGATGTTCATTGAGGAGTTATACATTGAGGCAAGGATTGACAGGGACACATATACCTACATGCAGCAACTGGCACCTAGAACTCCAGTACTATTTGGGATCCCTAAAATCCACAAAAATATCAACAATCCACCTATGAGACCATTAGTGGATGGCAGAAACAGTATAACTTACACCTGCGCTAAAGTACTGGACAGAATCCTCCAAAAATATGTGAAAGGGGAGAAACAAATAACAAAGGACTCATGGTCCTTTCTAGAATCCATCAATAATGTGGGATTCTTTCCAGACAGTCAACTAGTTACCATTGACGTAAAAGACCTCTATTCTTCAATTCCCCACACTATAGCTATTGAATGGGTGACTGACATGTTACGACTATTGGGGGCACCACTTGATGAAGTTTTATTGACGGGAGAATTGATTGACACTGTTCTCTCTTACAACTACCTCATGTTCCAAGATGCCATTTACCACCAGGAAATCGGTGTAGCTATGGGCTCCCCATGCGGGGGCAGCATAGCTAACTTGGTGATGGCATTTTGGGAAAGAACCTTTGTGTTTCTAAATGGAGTTCCCAATGCCAAACTAATTTTTTACACGAGGTTCCTGGATGACATATTTTCGTTATTCGATGGAACTGATGTGGAAATCGAGAAAATGCTGATGGAGTTTAACAACTCCACTGACTTTCTGTCTTTCACGTATAATTATAATAAACACAGGATCAACTACTTAGATGTAGATCTGAGGAAGGATTATGATAGTAAAAAATGGGTATCTAAAATTCATCGAAAAGACACCTATTCTAACTCATTCCTACACTACACTATTCTAGCTGCCATCCGAAACACCAGAAGAAATCAGTGGTAAAAGGCCAACTGGTTAGGGCAGCTAGAATGGTAATCAAAGATACTGAGTTTCTGGAGGAATGTGACCTGTTGACTCAGTTTTTCTTAAAGAGAGGGTACCCCCCTAACTTCTTGCAAGAAATTGTTGATGAAGTCAAAGCCAAAAGGACCCTGAAAGTCTATGTCCCTATATTGGGTAGGAACAAGGACATACAGATTGACATTTCTACACAGAACAGTAGGTTAGTTGACACGACTGGTTTTTCATGGAGATTCTGTAGTACTTTCAATATGGATTCCCATGACTTACACAGAATAATGTTAAAGAACTGGGATTTACTGCTGACAGTAAATATCGAATGGTACTACCAGACAGACCCCTAGTAACTTACAAACGGGGGAGTAATTTAAAACAACTATTGGAAAATGACAGGCAACTACACAAAACCCAAATGGGTATGTTCAAGTGTAACATGTGTAAATATTGTCAATTTGTAGATGAGGGACGTGATTTTCAGATAGGTGACTTGAACTATAAAACCAACTTCAAGGCCAATTGTAACAGCATGCAAGTGGTGTACCTAGCATAGTGCCTCCAATGCCCTGCTTTCTATATCGGTAAGACAGATAGAAAGCTTAAAGAAAGGGTGTATGAACATATATACAACATCAGGAACAACAACCAGGTCAATGCACTAGCTAGACACCACAATGAACACCTTGACCATGAATTTAAGTTCAGGGTTATAGACCAACAGGTTAGAGACCCTAGAGGGGGCTACGACTCACTAAAGTTAGAGAGAAAAGAACTTATCTGGCAGCTCAGGACAAATGCTAACCAGTGGCCAGGAATTAACGAAACAAGCTCAATAGCCTGTATTTTGAGATTAAAAAACCTTGAGAGATAGACTTTAAACCTAACTTGACCTATCGACTAGTCCCTGTACACATAATACACTTTTTGTACATACTCAAGATTCCATGATAGTATTTTACAATACATCATGTGTAGTCTTAGTATATGTACATGCAGGAAACATTATGAATAACAAATAACTTTAGTCAACACTGACAGGTAGCACCTACCCATTCAAATACAATGAGGATGTATTAGTTACTCCTCATAGTATTATGGTGAGTTGGCACGAACTTCCCTTTGGAACTAGGTGATTGAAATCAATAATGTTTGGTGCGCTAAAGTGGTCATTTGACACTGGAAACATTTTAACACTTTGGTTTCAATTATTTCATACAGGACTTTTTTCATCTGCTGTTCTGGTTATTGTTTTAAAAGTTTAGACAATGCCTGTGAACTCACATACATATATTTTTTATGCGTTGGTATGTGGTTCAACAAGTTAAAACAAGTCCCTCATCAAGACACACTTTTTATTTTTTACCTTTTACTAATTTTAAACTTGTTTTTAGTTTGGGCACCCTTTCAAAGTTACTTCCTACTAGAGAGCTTGTGCACTCAGTAAACTGAATCTCTCTTCTAATTAAACTAATTACTTAATTAGGATTCAGGAAGGGCGTGCTCAGTATTTGATGTATATATTGCTTAGTCCATGGTTCTTTGTTTGACTGATTTTTTAACCTTCTGATGAAGTTGGGTCTGTTCCCAACGAAAAGTGTACTGAAATTATCGCACTTCAAGAATTAAACAGTGTTTCGTTAAGGAGCTCTGCTTTCATCTGTTTCTTCACGGTTTGATAGTTTCGTTTTTTAGTTTGATTGGGATATGCAGGTATGCCTCTTTTAGGTCCAAAGTTACAAGCCAAGCCTTCTTGCCCAGCACGGGCAGAAGCTGCTGCAGAGTCAACATTTTGAATTTTGGGACGTCCAGAAATGTGTTTAGAGTAGATAGGTCCATTACTGGTCTCCAGGCTTTGTCCTTTCTGGGTACCAAGAAAAGTCTTGAGTAAAATCCTTGTCCCTGCTCTTGCTGTGATACTTGCTGAATGGCCCTCATGTCCATGACAGATGAGACTTGTTTTTGTGCCTCTGCCCATTGACTGTGTGGCAGGTTTGGCATACCTATTGCCCGTGGCAGGGTGTGAAAATGGAACCTGTAGCCCTGGGACACTATATTCAAGACCCATTTGTCCTGGGTGATCATGTGCCAAGGGGGCTACCAAAAGATAAGTGCTTGGTGTTGGCAGAGGAAAGTCATTGGGGCTGTTTCCTGTATGGCTGTGATTAGTCTTCTCCGCTTTCGGAGGTAGAAGCGCCCCACTGTTTAGGCCTGTGTGAGCCCTGGGGCAGGGATCTGCCACTGGGGCATCTGTATCTGCCTCTTTGTGGGCTGTCTGACACTGGAAAGGACCAATTCTTTGTAGGCCAGTTCCTGCTAAATATGGGTGGCTGTACCTGTAAGAAATCCTTTACTGTTTGCACAGATTTCGCTTTGTCCTCCATTTTCTTCAACACCTCCTCTGCTTTAACACCAAATAAGGTATCATGCTGTAGTGGAGCATCTAATAATTTTGCTTTAACATGATCAGGCAGATTCTGCTCCTTTAACCAAGCATGCCTCCTAATGACAGAACCCGTAACTGTGGCCCTGCAAGAGGCCTCCAGAGAATCAAAACCACGTTGCAATGTATGCTTTCCTACTTGTTCAGTTGCATGCAATAACCACTGCAATTCCTTATTTTCTGCACAATCAGAATTTGTCAACATTTTCTGTTTTAGCAGTGACATTAAGTATTGCTGATATTTAAGCATATGAAATTGACAATTTAAAGCTCTCACAGCCAAAGTAGCAGAAGTGTAAACCTTTTTTCCCCGTCTGTCTAGCGCCCTTGAATCCCTATCAGAGAGGATAGGGTTTTTTGCAGTAGAAGCCTTGTCCCCTTTGGGACCCTGAGAAATAGTTTCTGGGTCAGCAGCAGGGTTTTTATAAAGAAATTTATGTGAATCTGGAACCCTGTAGTATCTGTCTGGTTTAACAGGAGCAGGGGGTAAAGAGTCAGGAGAAAGGCCGGACTCTGAAAATACATCATCTACGACATCTAACACAGGAGGAATAGCCAGAGGCCTGTGCGGAGGTAGTAAAAGAAAATCTCTAAGCCTTTTCTTAGATTCTGCGTAGTCTTGGCTCTCCCAGTGGAAATGCTCCCTCATGGTATGCAGGGTTTCCCCAAAAGAATAATCCTCAGGTGGAGAGGCTGAAGGGATAGATTCTTCAGCATCAGAATCCTCATAAGGGGGAAGAGAGTATTCCTGTTCAGAAGAGGAGTCAGAGGAAATGGAAACCTGATCTGAAGATTCATATTCTGTCTCTTGCCTAGGGCTCTTGTCAGGAGGGGGATGGGAACCCCTGATCAAGGTAATTAAGTCTTCGGCCATTTTAAGCATCTGTTTTTTAGGCATGGAAGTCTGTCCAGGAGAATGCTGTACTTGTTTCTTTGTCTTTAGAGCTGCTTTAGTCTTTGCTTTGGAAGCTGAAATAGGCTTTACATATAACTGTGTAGGTCTGAAAACACCCTCAGAAGCCGATGCCTGCTCACCGGCTTGGACCCATCTGAGGGAATGATTTCCGAGTGTCCAGTACCTTGAGTATCCAGAGGCCTAGCTGGCTCCACGTGGGAATCGTCAGCAGCCTGTGGCTCTGAGGTAGTGGGCATCAGGGGCTGCAAAAGCACCTCACTGAGAACCGGCAAACCGGCGACTGGCTTAGCGGAAGCTTTGTCGTCGGTTTTGGACCTCGGATGCCTGTCCTTTTCTTTTTCCTTGCGCTTTTTATAAACTCCGGTCGTTGGCTGTTCCAACGGCATTATATAATTGAATATTCGGCCAAAGTAATGGAAAGCAAAATCGTTCCGACGCTTAATAGTGCTTTGGTTAAATCTAGCACAAAACCGACAGCTAGCAACATTGTGATCAGGGCCTAGGCAAGGAATACAGTAAGAATGAAAATCCTTATGAGGTATTTGCTTCCCACAAGAAATACAGTTGTTAACTTTTTCTGACATCAGTCTGGAGCAAGAAAAAAGTTTCCCCAACAGGGTACTTAGCTTTAATGAAGACTTCGGATCTGAAATTCGTCTTTGAAAATCTCAGTAGTCTGCCGACCGGCACTTGCGAACTGCTTTTGCTTCGGGCACCGCGCAGCAAGAAAGACTGGAGAAAATGGCGTCAGCTGCATCTTTTATACCCCTGGCGCACTGACGTCAGGGAAGAGACGAGAGCAACCGACGCCAGACTTAGACTTTGGAATTCAGGCCGACTGCGGGTAGCCTGCCAGCAGGATAATCCAAGTGTAATGACTGCAACAGTGAAACACGATGAACATCACAAATTCCTCTTAATCTGAAATGCTACTTCACTTCTCCCCTACATTTTACCTTTCAACATTGTTAGTGAAATCCTAATAACATTTGGTTCTGTTAATAAAATGAAAAGCACATATAACAGCTTACTGGCTAAAATAAATGTTCCAGGTGTTGATTAATGCACATTCATTTCCTGCCACTGAAACAACCTTGCATTCTCTCCTCTGAGCTGCTGATGAAGAAGATGTTGTTGTTGTTGCGTCTTTTGGCTTTTCCCGGTTAGGGGTCGCCACAGCGGAACTCCGGTCTGCTAATGATTGGCAGTTGATTTTTACATGCCGAGTTGCCAGCCCTGATGCACAACCTTCAACGAAGGTACGCCCATTCACGTATGTCTGCACGCAGAAGCCGCTCTAGCTGAGAATCGAACTGGACAGCGTCTTACTGTGAGGCAATAATGCTACCGCAGCACCACCATGATGAAGAAGATAAAAGCACAAATGGCAGTGGGTGTCAGAAATACTGTCGTACTCACTTTCTATATGCCCACCTTAGCCCAGCAACAAGCCAGAATGGCAGGATCACTAGCTATGTTATAGGCTGCATTACTGATCAGAGTTGCTACTGTTGCTGAGTTACAGTCGTACATCTTGGGCACCTATGCTGCTGCTGACAAAGTTGTTTTCGTTTGCAAATCCTCCACTCAACATAAGTGCCACAGCACATTTTATGCTGCTGCTAACCCCCAGCATTCAGCATGCAACACTGCACCATGTAATGCAGTGTTGCTCACCCTCATCTTTCAATACCACACACCATGGATTGCAATGCAATTTAACCTCTCAGCCTTCAGCATCCCACTATCTTCTATGGTTTTTCTCACTTCCAGTCTTAGAATGTTTTTCAATGTTGCTCACCCTTAACCTTTAGTATTACATCATTTTTAGTGTTGCTCACCCCAGTCTTCAGTGCCACTCTACATTCTACAGTAATGTGCTCCCCAGTATTCAGTGTGACATCATTTTCTATAGTAATACTCACCCCATCCTTCAGTGCCACACCGTGTTCTACAGTAATAGTGAACTCCAATCTATCACTGCTACACAGTGTTCTTTAGTAATATTCACCCCGACAATCAGTGCCACACCATGTTCTTTAGTAACATGATCCCCAGCATTCAGTGTGATACACTGTTCTATAGTAATAAGCGCCCTCAAGCCATCAGTGCCACATCATGTTCTATAGTAATATGCTCCCAACATTCAGTGTAACACCATGTTCTATAGTAATATTCAGCCCCAGCTTTCAGTACACACCATGTTCTGCAGTAATACTCATCCCCCAACCTTCAGTCCCACACTATGTTCTATAGTATTACGCTCCCCAGCATTCACTGCGACACCGTGTTCCTTAGTAATACTCTCCCCCAGCATTCAAAACCACACCATGTTCTAAAGTAGTGCTCACCTCCAGCCTTGAGTGCCACACCATGTTCTACAGTAATACTCACCCCTCCAACAACCAATGCCACAGCATGTTCTTTTGTAATATGCTCTCCAGCATTCAGTGTGACACCATGTTCTATAGTAATACTCACCCCATCCTTCAGTGCCACACCGTGTTCTACAGTAATAGTGAACTCCAATCTATCACTGCTACACAGTGTTCTTTAGTAATATTCACCCCTGACAATCAGTGCCACACCATGTTCTTTTGTAATATGCTCTCCAGCATTCAGTGTGACACCATGTTCTATAGTAATACTCACCCCTCAGCCATCAGTGCAACACCATGGTGTATAGTAACATTCACTCCCCAGCCTTCACTGTCACACCATGTTCTACAGTAATTTTCTCCATCCTTCAGTGCAACACCATGTTCTATAGTGATATGCTTCCCAACATTCAGTG
Source organism: Protopterus annectens (assembly GCF_019279795.1). Taxonomy (NCBI): domain Eukaryota; kingdom Metazoa; phylum Chordata; order Ceratodontiformes; family Protopteridae; genus Protopterus; species Protopterus annectens. Next base: position 1,204,445,650 of record NC_056727.1, read on the forward strand.
TGACACCATGTTATGCAATAATATTCATCCCCAGCCTTCAGTGCGATACCATGTTCTATAGTAATACTCACCCCTCAGCAATCATTGCCACACCCTGTTCTTTATTAATATGCCCCTCAGCATTCCATGCAACACCATGTTCTATAGTAATACTCACCCCCAAGTCAACAGTGTTATATCATATTCTGTTGTAATTCTCGCTCCACACCCCCAGCCATCACTGCCCCACCATGGTCTATAGTAATATTCATCCCCAGCCATCAGTGCAATACCATGTTTTACAATAATACTCACCCCCCAGCCATCAATAATATGCTCTCCTGCTTTCAGTGCAATACCATGCTCTGTAGTAATATGCACCCCCAGCCTTCAGAGACACACCATGTTCTATAGTAATATGCCCCCCAACATTCAGTGCAACATCATCTTCTATAGTAATATTGAATCCCCAGCCTTCAGTGCCATACCAGGTTCTAAAATATTACTCACCTGCAGCTATCAGTGCTTCATCACATTCTACAGTAATATGCATCCAAGTATTCAGTGTGTCACCATTTTCTATAACAATACTCACCCCCAGCCTTTAGTACCACACCTTGTTCTATAGTAATACTCACTGCCCAGCCTTCAGTGATACACCATGCTCTATAGTAATATGCTTCCCGGCATTCAGTGCAACAACATGTTTTATAATAATACACAGACCCCCAACCATCAGTGCCACACTGTGATCTATAGTGATATGCTCCCCAGCATTCAGTGTCACACCATGTTCTATAGTAATGCTCACCTCCAGCAACCAGTGCCACACCATGTTCTTTAGTAATATAATCCCCCACATTCAGTGCCACACCATGTTCTATAGTAATGCTCACCTCCAGCAACCAGTGCCACACCATGTTCTTTAGTAATATAATCCCCCACATTCAGTGCAACAACATGTTCTTTATTAATATGTTGTCTAGCATTCAGTTCAACACCATGTTCTATGGTAATATTCATCCCTCAGCCATCAGTACTACAACATGGTGTATGGTAAAATTCACTGCCCAGCCTTCACTGCCACACCACATTCTATAGTAATATGGTCTCCAACATTCAGTTGCACACCATTTTCTAGAGTAATATGCTCTCCAAGATTCAGTGCAACATGTTCTATAATAATACACAATCCCAGTCATGAATGCCACACAATATATAGTATTATCCTCCTCAGCATTCATTGTGACACCATGTTCTATAATAATACTCACCTCCCCCAACCAGAAGTGCTGCACCATGGTCTTTAGTAACATTCACTCACTCCAGCCATCGGTGCTACACCATGTTCTACAGTCGGATGCTCCGCAGCATGTGACTTACTAACTCAACAGCCTTCAGTGCCTTATCACATTTTGTAGTAATACTCACCTCCAGCCTTCAGTGTCACACCATATTCTATTGTCGTACTCACCCCCACCCCCAGCCATTAGTGCCACACCTTGGTGTACTGTAATATTCACCCACAGCTATCAGTGCTACACCATGTTATATAGTAAGATGCTCCCCAGCATTCAGTGCGACCTATTAACTCAACAGCCTTCAGTGCCTCACCATTTTCTACAGTAACACACACTGCCCAGGCTTCAATGCCACACTATGTTCTGTAGTAATATGGTGCCCAGCATTCACTGCAACACCATGTTCTGCAGTGCTCCTTACCCCCCTGTGTTAAGTACTACTACATGTCCTGAAGTATTTCTCAGGGTCTTACCTTACCACCCTATAGAAATGTCCTAATGCTCTTTCCATTAAAAAAGCTGTTCTAAAGCTTACTCCTTCCTGGGCTTCACAACTGGTTCTGATATGCCTGACCAGCACCCTTTCCAGTTCAGAAAATAAGTATTTCAAAAGAAAGGGTCAGAAGAAATGTAATTAGAAGTCCTTATGTGACAAATGGAATTAGTCTGTTTCGGAGAAAGCTCTTTTTATCAGATTCTACTTGACTGTATCAAGCTGCAGTATTCTTGTCATAGTTTTTGAAGGCTAATAGACCAACTTCCACTAAACATACTATACTCGCCAAATATTCTAAATTCCTAATTTTCCTGTTTTCTAAAGTGAAAAAAAAGAGTCAGTTAATTGTCTGAACATTTACTTACTGCTGACACCATCATCAATAAGCTGTCTTTGCTGCACAGTTACGTCTCGTTCAGCAGCACCAGGTGGTACAGAATCATCTTCCTTAATAAGCATGCAAAGGTGCTCCAGTGGGATTTCATAGCCTGCAATAAAAATGGCAGAAGTCTTTCAGTTAAAAATAAATGTTAAATATGTTGCAAAGGTTTTATTCATACCTATACGATGGACAATAATATCAGTACTTGAGAACCGAGCAACAGTAACGAGGGATAAAGTTTGGCTACATCAGGGAATAAAATGGCTGCATTCCAAATTATTATATTTTATATACTGGAGTATTAATTGTTCCACAGATTGCAGACTTAGTTTCAATGCCTGGAAGATCAGAAGGACCTATATTAAAGCCTCTCATTGGATGTTTGGATCTATGTTTCCATGCTCAGAATTGAATGCAGTATTACACAAAGTCTAACATTCCGGATACCATCCCTTAAAGGAGACATTAAACAGGTCAAATCTGCCTGAACTGGTGGTAGCTTAGCTAAATGTTAAAGCTCCTGTGGTACGTGTCATGGAAAAGTAGGGATACCTTTATTAACAACCTGAAATATAAATCAAATTACAGAAATTGCCATGGAAAAGTAGGGATATCTTTATTAACAAAGATACACCAGCGAAAGAATAAAAGAAACATGGATTATTATATTATATCATATCATATTATATTATCAATATGTTTTTTTAGTTAGTTTTTCTATAAATAAGATTTTGTATTACTTGAATTTCCACATATAATATTAAATGGATGTTAGATGATTTGTTAAGGTGTTCATAGGGTTAATTAGTTAATGAATTGATTGATTGTTTAATTGATGAGTATATAAAAGAGAATGTGCATATTTGAATATTTGTTCCATTGAAGGCGAATTGCCGAGGTACCAGGACGGATGTATAACAAGGATTAAAGTTATTTCTCTTTATCTCACCTTTTGACTGCTTCTTTCGCTGGTGTATTTTTGAATATTTTGGTGGATTCGTGGTTGTTGTGGTTTTTTGTCATGGAGATATCTTTATTAACAACCTGAAATATGTATCAAATTACAGAAACATCTTAATATTTCAGTTACTTAAACATGAACAGTTTCATAACACAAAAAACTCCTTCACAGAAATAAATTATAACAGAATCCACAAAACCTTTTCATAAACCACCTTTTAATCTCTTCCACATCCTTTTTATTGACTCACTCTTTAATGCAGAATATATCAGCACTACAGCTATTCCGGGCCTGACACAGATGACATGCATAACCCTAAAAAGTTCCATTTCTGAAACATCTCCACAAAACCCATATATAACTGTATTCATTGTTCAAGTTTTCAGATAGATATGCCTGGATTCTTTTTAGGCCAAGTCCCTAAATCCTCTAACCTAGAAAAATCAAAAAACATGTTGCGATATTTAGACCAAACATCCCAAAACAACTAAACGTTTCTCCAACTGCCTCACATTTCACTTCATCTTTTACATCAGTTTAATACAGAACAATCAGTACAAAAAATACTAAATTCTCAAGTCATAAGGAATATACATCGTCTGCCATTTTATATCACTTCCACTCCTAACTGTTCAGGAAGTAACACAATAAATTAAATAAAACTTTTTATCTCACGAACACTGTTTTCATAAAGAAACCTTCTTTCAAAAAGACAAAGAGAAGGTCCTCCATACCAAAATAAATTGTCTCATTTTATCCAAAACCTGTCTCCATGACTGCATCATTATATCCACGCCACCATAACTTACTCCTAACAACCAAATATGTTGTCTGAATAAGTCAGCACTCCTACCCTTAGTCTACATCCAAACAAATAATCTGTATCTTCCTTATTAAAATACAAACCCACCAACCACAACACTACAACAAAGTCTGCAAAATACAGTCCGCCCACTTCTCTTCTTTTATTATTTCTTTCAAATCAGTGGCATAACTCAAAACAACTAGCAACTCTTCATATCACATATCAGCCATTCAGCTATCAGTACGTGCTTCCTGACCTTCAACACCATGGTGTTCAACAACAGAGGGATATGGACGCATCCTGCTTAACTGAATTTCTCACATTCGACCTCACCTAACCAACCACTAAACAACAGCACCACCTTGTTATACTCAAGTACACCATATATATGCCCTACACATTTTTTATCAAAATCGTGATTTAACAAAATAAATTAAAGCTCTTCCCCTGACATACTATATTATTCTTCACTACCTTTAGGAATTATCAATAAATTTCTATCCCAACCACTCCTATTACAGAGACTCCTGATTCCAATATATTATCAATACTTTATTAATCCTAATCTGCATTGCTTTCATAAAAACTGGATAATCTTTGTCTAACAAGCCCAAAGGTCTTCACATACTCAATCTCTCCATCTTTATTCTCTCCCAAATAAACCAAATAAATGCTGCTACCTCATAGCAGGAGATCCTAACATTGAACTGACATTACCAAACTGTAGGCATGTGTGTGTTTTCTGTGATAGACACATATGTTACAAGGGCAGATTTTTTCAAAGCCAGATATGGCTGCAAATATTTAATACAGTTCTAACTATATATAATGTCAAAGATCCATACAGTTGAATTACACAACATCGAGATGAGAACAGCGAAAAGCAGTTTAATCAAAACCTTAAAATAATGATACCCGGAACATTGAACTATACAAGTTACCAGAAGTCCAGTCTTCACTTAAAGGAACACTGCTCCGTTTAAAGACAGCCTACACTAAATAAGTATGAGTGGTTTTGCAAGAGGGCAAGCCCCCACACCCCCTGTAAATTTTATATACCAACTCTGAGACTGCATTATAGTGAGAAAAGGGTAACTGTCCCGATACTCACTGTAATGCAATCTCCATTTCAAACCGCTTATACTTATTTATTGTAGGCTGTCTTTAAACAGAGCAGTGTTCCTTTAAGTGAAGACCGAACTTCTAGTAACTTGCATAGCTCAATGTTCTGAGTTTCATAATTTTAAGGTTTCGATTAAATGGCTTTTCGCTGTTATCGTCTCAATGTTGTGTAATTCGACTATATGGGTCATCGACATTTTGAAGCAGACCCATATATATAGATATATGTGTGTGTGTGTGTGTGTGTGTGTGTGTGTGTGTGTGTGTGTGTGTGTGTGTGTGTGTTTGTGTGTGTGTGTGTGTGTGTATATATATATATATATATATATATCTATATATATATATATATATATATTAGATAGATAGCTAGATAGATATAGACGATATATATATATATATATATATATATATATATATATAGATATATATATAGATATATATATATATACACACACACACACACACACACACACACACACACACACACACACACACACACACACACACACACACACACACACACACGTGCACACACAAATATAATTGTTATTGTCTTTCCTAATAATGTTGTTTATGATAATGCTTAAGATTTTAATGTGTAAGTATAAAATAAATGTTGCATGTGATCCAGGTTTAAGAATGAGCTCATGGTGGAACAGAATGTACTCATCTGTGCTGCTAGTGACCATGTTTGGCAAAGTTCATTGGGTGACACAGACTGGATCAACCTCTAACTGCTGAGTTCATACATATATACATCCAAATGCAATTCTGGTGAGCCACATTTCAAAGTGAGTTTGGGGTTAAGAAGTTTCTCTCTCCCCACCCCTCTACTTCTCATTTTGGCAACGTGTGAAAACCACGTGTTAAGGTTATGATGATTTAGGGCCATAGCTAGAGATGGGTTTACAGTGATAATGACTGGGTAATCATCAGCGGTGTCTGAAACCTAAGGTATAATGAAGAACCCAGGGCAGGGCACAGGACAGATAATTGGAAGTACTTTTGTGGACTCTTAGGTCAGGATGACACAGGGTGGTTAACTATCTGTGCTGCTTCTGAATCAAGTTTAGGAGTAAGCTTAGAGCTACACTGAATGGAATCCATTTGTACTACTGATGGCCAAGGTTTGATGTCAACTCTGTGGCTGATGACCCAGATTCGGGAACACACAGTGAAAGAAGCTGACCAACCATCTGTACAGACTATGCTCTAGTTATGGGAATGGAGCAAACCAAAAAAGACACGCAAGTGGATCCAGTGCAAGGCTCAAACCAAAATGTCAAAACAAACAAAACGAGCCAGCACAAAGGTTTAGGCAAGCAAAAAACGACTTTATTGTGGCATGTTATGGGAATGAACACAGGGTGACGGCTAGACAGTGAGTATTAATCTCTGCTTCAGTAACCCCAAGCATAGGGCAGAAAATAAAAAAAAACAGAAAATCAATCCCAGAGACGGTCAGACAAATGAGTTTAATAAAAATGATAAACGCTTTTGTCCTTTAATAAGTTACTACTTCCAAAACAAATGAAGTTTGTGTAACTGAGTAAGCTATACTAAAGCTCCCAGATTACACCCCAGAAAAGCACTTGTAAACAGCAAAGTCTCTTCTCCATAGTAAAAATTATATAACTGACTAACTTGGTAAAACCATAAATAGTAAGAGCAACAGGCAAGTCCAATAACACAGAATCCCCTTTTTCAAACTATTACTGTACTAGAATACATACATCAAGTCACTTAGCTAATATATAAGTATGTCATTCTTTCAGTCTTAAATATCAGCACTTGATACTTAACTTTTTGACAGTCAGAAGCAGCAACATACTTCACAATTCTTGTAGGTCGAAGCCAAGGCTAGACTTCAAAGATGAGCTCAGGAGTCTACATGGCTCTTTTCTCTCTATAACAGCTATTTAATAATGGAACCAAAACAAAAACAGAGAAAAGGGAAGTAGGGGGCTGGAAGGCAGAATACTTAGCTCTTATAAAATAGATTCTTTATTCTGAAGGTTGTAACCTCAGATGGCCTAGACAGCTGTCAAAGCCCTGCACTTGTAGCCCCTTACCCTGCAACACTCAAGTCACTAAGAGTCTTCCCAAACTTCATAATTTTATAAAACGAGTTCTGGAGATGTAGCGATTCCAAAAGCCATGGTGTACAAATGGAAACTGGTATACAGCTTCAAGATCAGTGACTCCAAAACCGTGAAAAAACAGATAAAGTACATGCCAAACTGCATAAAAGATTGCATGGTAAACTAGAATTAAAATATGTTAAGACGATCTGGAAGATCATGGCCATAGATTTTAATATAATGGCACCTAAGGTACTTAGAAGAAGGAATGCTGAGCCTACTATTATAAAGGAATTTAGCCTTTAGCAAAAACACTTTAAATAGTTCTTAACATTTGTTTTTTCAAGATGACTGGCTCCAAACTGCTGTCTACTTTTGGTTGTTTGCACTCCAGTTATATAAGAGATTGTTTTTCCAAAATGGTTTGGCATATTTTCATGGATGTTTCATGGAATGATACTGGATGAATTATGTACAAGACACCTTAAAAGTGTGCTCATTACTTCAAAGGCAAATAAGTGTGCACATTGACATTTAATGGAAAAATCATCTTAATGTCATTTCTTATGCCACAACATTAAAAGAATGAAAATATCAACTTTATATAGAAGCACAAGATGAAGTCATAGTAGTGTGCACTAATTACTTGATAGCACTTACTTTAATCCTCTCTGACGAAAACTGTGAAACTGAATATTGTGCAAATGTTGTCATTTGTCTGCTCCTAATGATAATTTAATCAACCTACACGTCAAAAACTCTGCACTGCTTCTAGAATTTCTTATACAGTTTGCTAGACAGGATGCTTAGATACTTACCCTTAAATAGCACACTGCAGATGTTGCATGTGTCCCTCTACACAAGTAAAATCTAGGTTTTTGTTATAGCATCTAAAATGGCAGAAAACTCACTTTTGTTTGAGAAGTATGCCTAAATATAAATTTAGTTTTATAAGAACGGGTACCATACTGTTTACTAAGTAATTTGTTAAATGCTTTGCTGCTGTCATAAGTGACAATGCATGACTTGTTGAGCGCAGGAAGACTTTAACGTGCAACAGTACATGTTAGTTAAGAGTGAGACGGTAGTAATGAAAGTTTTGGTATTGGAGCTGAGTGTTTGCCTGTGTGTTTGTGTGTTCACAAGTGTTTTCAGATTGGGGTTAGAGTATGGGCTATGGAACAGCAGAGATGTTTTGGTATGCTGGGAAGATGGCATGTGTGTGTGTGTGTGTGTGTGTGTGTGTGTGTGTGTGTGTGTGTGTGTGTGTGTGTGTGTGTGTGTGTGTGTGTGTGTGTGTGTGTGTGTGTGAGTGTGTGTGTGTCTTCCTTAGGGGGTATTATTAGACAAAGGTTGTTTAGTGCCCTAATGTTTAGTGTTGAGCTTAGGAGCTGGGAGAGGATTAGGGTTAGGGTTAACATACATGACTAAGGTGATGCAGCAGAGTGAGTATATACAAAGAGTGAGGGTGTGGGACACAACCTTCACTTCACATCAGGAAGTACAGGGCAATGCAGCCTCCGCCCCCCCCCCCAAAAAAAAACCACTTTACATATTTATTTATTTATTTATTTATTTATTTTACTTTATTTTTGTTTATTTTATTTTACATTTATTGAATGGAACAGTCTGACTGGATATATGTCCATTTTCAGTGGAGGCCCGGGGAGAAAAGCTCCACATACCAAAAAAGGGACAGCACATACATCACTGAGTAATAAACTCAGGCAGACATGTTTAGAAAAATATAGACAACGAATACAGGCAGATATCAACATACACAATGTGCAGACTTACATCTGATTGGCAGAGACGTATCAGAAAATGTGGACATAGAATACAATCAGATTTAATAATTCACAATGCTTAGACATTCAAATGCTATGAGGCATAGATGCTTGACTAAACAGCAGGTTGGGTAGCAAGATATGTATTAGTGAAGTTGTTAGTCAGGTTTAAAACAAGAGCACAGCCAATGACATGTGAGGTATTTTTTCAGTTCTCTTTTAAATAGGGGTAGGTGAGGTTTCCTTGGTAAGGTAGATTTCAGATTTTACCAGTTGAGTTGGCAAATATAACATCGCCTGCAGAGTTGTTGGATTTTTGGGTCAGTATCAACAGTTTATCAGCTGAGCATAATGGCCTGGGGGCATTATGAGGGGTGAGAATATTTTTGAGAGCAGGGGTGTTATCAGGTTGATAAGTATTTTATGCGCTACTATAAGCTGGTTGAACTGTAGAAGGGTAGGATACTCTAGCCATCCCAGTGCTTTGAGGTTCTGGCAATGGTGGGCCCTAAAAGCCATGCCAGTAGCGAATCTGGCTATATGACTGTAACATCCTGATAATTTGTTGAGATCGGTTTTGGATAGGTTGGTAAGTACAGGGGAGGCATACATAAGGATAGAGAGGAGGTGTAATCTTGCAATAGCTACCCTAGCTAGAGGATGAGGAAAGGTTTGGCTCTGTACAGGGAGCCAAGTTTTTGTTGACGGACTTAATAGTGTGATTTACATGTTTATCAAATTTAAGGTTGTTGTCTATTATTACGCCTAGAAGCTTTGTATGGTCATCAGGGGAGATAATGGCATCGTTGCTAGATTTGATGTTGAAGGAAAAAGGAGAAATTCTATGGTTAGAGGAGAAAAGTAGTAGCTTGGTTTTGTTAGGATTTAGAAGCGGGCGTCGATTAGCTAGCCATGTTTCTACTGTGTTGAAAGTGGTCTGGGTGCGGGTTAGAAGATGTGTAGGAGAGGAGGCGGAGCATATTAGCATTGAGTTATTTGCATATTGAATGCAGGTGGCTCCTGGGATGGTGGTGTGCAGATCATTAATAAAGACAGAGAAAAGAAGGGGACATAGTATGGACCCTTGTGGGACACCTAGGGTTTGAGGAAGTTGGGATAACAGCTTGCTCTGCCATAAGACAGCCTACTGTCTATCGTTTAGGTAGGAGTGAAACCATTGTATTGCATGTTGGTCTAAACCGATGGTTTGTATGGTATTGAACAGTAGCTGATGGTTGACCATATCGGAAGCTTTTGAGAGATCTAGGAAGAGTGCTGAAGATAGTTTGTTGTTGTTATGATGAAGACTGTTGACATTAGAAAAAGACAGAAGAGCCGTGGTGGTACTGTGGAATCGCCTAAAGCCATGCTCAGAGTTGGCAAACTTTCCGTTTTGAATAAGAAAGTGCATGATTTGTTTGTGTATGCATCTTTCCATGATTTTAGCTAGTGGTGAAAGAATGGCTATAGGTCCAAAGTTAGATAATTCTGTGGAACTTCCTCCTTTATGGAGAGGTATAACGTGAAAATGTTCCATATTGCTGGGATGGATCCTTCTGAGATGGATCTGTTGATCAGAATAGAAATGGGAAGTGCTATGGCATCAGCTCCTTTTTGAAGATATTCAGCTGGGAGGTGGTCGGCAGCTAGTGTAGTAGGTTTTAGCTTTTTGAGTAAGGTCCAGATCAGGTTGGTAGGTACGGTTTGAAAGGTAAAGGTGGGTTGGGTGCTGGGTGGATCAGGGCTAGATGTGCCAGAGCTGGTGTTTGTGTCCGATGGAGTGAGATGGGTAGCTAGAAACTGGATAGTTTCAGTAAAGAAGGAGTTGAGGCTATTTGCAATTTCAACAGGGGATTTATCAAGGGCAGCTGATGGGGTAGGAGTTGCGGAACAGCCTGGGTGAAGAAGATTGTTAATACCAGCCCAGAACTTTTGAGATTATAGCTGATATTTTTGTTGTAGGAGGGTGTAGTGATTTTTTTTTTTGTGTAGAATGACAGATTTTTTGGTCTGATTCCTTAGCTGCCGGTATCTTACTTGGTCCATAGGGGCTTTGGTAACATGCCACCTGGCCCAGGCGTTGTTTCTTGGTTTCATTTTGTTTTTTGTTTCTTTAGATAACCACGGTGCAACTGCAGCTTTTACATGGATGGTACAGGTAGGAGCAAGGTGGTTAAGGATAGCCAGAAATCTGGTACTGAAGTGCTCAGTTGCTTCTTGAAATGGGAGTCATTTTAAGACATTCCAATTACATGCTTTGAGTTCATTTTGGAAGTTGTCAAGGTTAAAGTTCCTGACGTTTCTTACAGTTTTATAGGTGGGCTGGTTGGGAATGTCTGCTTTGAGCCTAATAATATAGGTAAGGCAGTGATCACTTAGATCATTGGGTAATGTCCCTGAATTGTACTTTAGGGGGTGGCTGTTAATAAGTATCCAATCAAGATACTATGTTTGACTCTATTTTTGCTAAATCTGGTGGGGGTGGTAATGATCTGAGTAAACATGTGGAGGTTTAAATGGGTGGAGGGAGTTTCAGAGGAACAGGTGTTCCAATCAATGTTAAAGTCCCCCAAGACAATGGTTTCCTGGGGATAGTTAGAAGCTAGCCAATGTAAGATATTTTCTAGAATATTATCATTCTTGCCGGGTGGAATATAAATGCAGACAATGTATCTGCATTTATTTTTGTTTATTATTAGTATGGTAATTAGAATTTCTGCATTGCCAAACTGGGGTAGCTGTTGGATGTCAATTGTTATTGTTAGGGTAGATCTGGTCCAGTCTAAGGATGTTGTACTGTGGGGGGGGGGATTATTTCATTATCTTTGGTTATTGGTATTAGCCAAGTTTCTGTGAGGCAGAGGATATCAGTAAAATATATATATATATATATATATATATATATATATATTTTTTTTTTTTTTTTTGTTATGATAATCACATGGGTTAATACAAAAGAGTACATGGTAGGTTGGGCTTCTATGACACACACTTCCTTAACATTAAGTAGACCCTTTTTTACAGAGCACCTGTGCTTTAGGTTCAGGGCTCCTCGGCAAGGAAAGAAAGAAAGAAAGGACATCTTAGTCACTGATCACTGCTGATTTAAGTGCTATCATGCATGTCCAGGGTCTGATCGTATTATCTTGGGAAATAAATGGCATTCCTAACCTGATGAAGGTGTTTGGATGCTTAATACAGATTCCTCTAATCTGGTAATATTATTTGTTGTTTCAAGAGGTCAGCTTAACATCTGCACAGCATCTCAAGTTACCCATCTGTGAAAATACATTATTCTGTCACCTTTTTCTCAACTGTAGGATGGAAATAAGGGTCAATGTAGGTGTATGAGTACTGAGTAATGCTACCTTTGTTGATTCTGTTGATAGCAGACCATATGGGTGGGTTACACAAATGGCATTGCACTTTATATTTTCTTCCCACGTTACATCCAGTCAGATGATTTTGCCTGGATATGGGAAGCTGGATAATGAAAGCCAGTGCTATCATTTAAATTACAACTGCAATGCAATGAGGAATGATAAAGTTGTTCTTTATCTCCAGCTAAACACGGTTTTCTGTTTAGATAATCTCAAATGAATTCCCACCTTGCTTATTACATTAAAAACCAAAGCTCCCTACTAAGAGTTGCAGAATTAAACACAGCACAAATGAATTCTAATTATTATTCCTTTAGGATTAGAGCAATCTTGCACCAAGCGTTTGCTTCCTTGTATTCTAAACATGTTTTTTTGTAAAAAAACAAGAAGCATCTGTCTCAACTGCTCTTTCCAAACTGATAGAGGGGTCTATATTATATGCATGAAAGTTCATATAAGCGAATGCTCAATCAGTGAAAATCCCGCACAACGAAAACAACACCCCCCCGCTAAATATATTTTCCAACTCCAAGATCGCACTACATTGAGGAAAGGGCAAAAACTCTGATCTTCACTGTACTGCGATCCCACAACATGCACCTCCATGTCCGGGAGTTTTGCTCATTAGAGCGTTCGCTTTTATGAACTTTCATTCATATAATATAGGCCCCAATAGAGGCTTGGTTGATAATGCTGGCTTGGCCCCCTTTACTGTGCCTGATCTTAAAATACTATCTCCTTGGACTCTTGAAAAGTTTCCTGTTTAGACACCTTTCCTTGGGAAGTTTGTCTTTTTTGAAAGTTCCAGTGCCCTTCTTGTTGAGTAAATGAGAAATACCATGATTACAGCATAGGCGTCACCTTCCTCTGAAGAGTCCCTGCTGGCTCCCACCTCAAAGCCTAATAGATATAATTTCTTGCTAGATTCTTACCTATATACAGCCATCACAAATGTACAGCACATTTTTTGTGATGATGACTCTAATGGCTTGTCTTAGGAAATATTATACTTGTGTTTCTGCTCATTGGTCAGTTTGGGCTTGTAAAGGGTAAACTTACAACTAGAGCAACAGAGAGGTCACTTACATACTTAGACAGTGTGACTCGGTCTTAAGACAAATTCTTAGATCATATTTCATGGAGTTTTCTTTGAGATGAAGTGAAGACCTCTGGGTTTTCATCAGTGTCAATGTGTTAACATTTGTCCACAGTGATTCTGTGGCATACTGTAAAGTGACTGCTGCTCATTCTGAATCCATACTTGTATTATGTGGCACTTAACAGAGATGCCCTCTTTCAAAGTATGTATTTGACCTTTCCAAGGAGGTGTTTGTTCAGAGTATTAGAGCCAATTCTAAGACCAGAGGTATGTCAACTGGCCGATACCACTGTAAGATTAACAATTATGGCAATGATGTTTTGTTTATATTCAAATCCCTTCTAATTTTCCTTACTACGAATTGAAAACATTTGTTTCCCATTTTGAAGCCTTTCTTGGGTATATCATAAATTCTCTTAAGACAAATATACTTTTGATCCATTTTGTACCCTCATCTAGATTCAAGAGGGAGGTGTCTATTAGCTGGTTAGAAATTTCTAAGAAATATCTTGGAGCACATATAAACATAAGCATTGGATGATGTCATACATAGTTAATTCAGTGCCTCATACCCCTGATGTTAACTAGACAGGGGCTTGTTCAAACTTTTAAGTGTCACCAACTAGTCAGTCTTGGTCATGCAGCAAATTTTGTCATAAATCCTCTAACCATGACAAACTCTGGTCCTGCCATTTTAGTGCCAGTGTGCAAAAATAAAGTGTACGCTCACAACTGTGGGCAGTATAGAGGTATTAAACTCCTGTCATATTGCACCAAAGTAATGGAGAGGTTGACTGATAAATGAGCACGCAGTGTCAAAGAATTTAAAACTGGATATGAGCAGTTTGGATGCAGTGCAACCAACACAATGTTTGCAATGAGACAGATAGCTGAGAAGAAGTTAGAGGTGAAGAAAGAGTCCAACTTGACATTCCTAGATTTGGAGAAGGCATATGACACAGTGCCAAGAAAGCTGATTTGGACAGTCCTGAGGTGGTACAAAGTAGAAACACTGGTAGAATTAATATAGCTATGTACAATGACGAAATAACACAAGTATAAACAGTGTTCAAACTCACAGAAGGGCTCCCTGTGGAAGTGGGTGTGCATCACAGTACAGCTCTATGCCAACTGCTGTTCATGCTGGTGATGGACTACATTAACAAACAGGTCAGAGGGGACAGATCAACAAAGCTGTTGTATGCAGACAATGTGGCATTACAGGTACACTCTGAACAAGAATTTCAGCAAATGATAGGGGAAAGGAATGCTGAACTGAAGGCACATGGTATGAAACAGAGTATAGATAAGACAGTTGTAATGTCAGCAAATGGGGAAAATCAGAAGATGCCAAAAACAGAGATAGAAGGGAAAATACAACAGGTTAACAACTTCAAGTATCTGGAGGGGTGGTTGAGTACAAGGGCAGTCTGAATGAAGAGGTCAAAGCTAGAATCAGAGGGGCTGCAACCAACTGCCACAGAGTGTCAGGAGTAGTGTGTGACAGAAGAATGCCAAAGAAGCTGAAAAGTTAAGGTGTACAAAATGGTGGTTTGACCAGTATTACTGTAAGATACAGAAACATGATCAGTGACGGCAGAGCAGCTGAGGAAGCTACAGGTAATGGAGATGAAGTGCCTGAGACAGGTGGTAGAATGCAGACTATGAGACAGACAGGAAATGATGGCATCAGAGACGAATCACAAGTAGTTTCAATTGCAGAGAAAGTCAATGTGTGTTCATTACAGTGGTCCAGGCACATATGCAGGAAAGCAGAAGGCAATCTGGAAAAGATTTGGGACCAACAGGAATAAGGCAAGAGGAAACAAGGACATACAGCAAAAAGGTGGATAGATTTTATGAGAGAAGACCTCTGACAGTCAGCTGTGACTGTTAAAGAAGGTAGGAGCATAGGGCTGAATCGAGAAAAGTCAGCGACAGTTTACAAACATCCCCACCTGATGCAGAAAATGGGGAAAAAGGGGGCCGACGATGATGACAATAAATCCTTGGATAGGTTGATAACAAAAGTACTTTGGGATAAGATGCCATGCTGGGTATCATTTAGATTTCTGCACTTTCCAGCACTATATGCTAAGCTGGGTACTCCAAACATTCTGTTGCATTCTTTGGCATCAAGTCAAGAAAATACATTCCAAGGGTTTCTTCATGGTTCACTTGGTGATGATGTAGAGGTAATTTTAGGGTCTGATTTTCATCTTCAATTAATTGAAAATGTATACATGTTTACATGCAGTACGCCTCTTCTTTTGGAAACTGTCAGGAAAGGAAATGTGACAATCATGCCCCTCCCATAGTGCAGAGAGATAAAGATCTAACAGTGACCCAGACTGCCCTTGTTTGGTTAGCGGGTGTCAGACCTGGACAGAATGGAGTAGAAGGATGAGAAGGAGTGGCACACAGCTCACCAATCCTGGGGCGAGGAAGGTATGCTGGCTTTCAGCATTGTTGACACCCACTGGAAGCTCTGCATGATGCTGCCTGAAGGGTCTGGCCTAAAGGGAAGTATTGCCATGGTATAGCCATATAGGTCATAGGCAATCATGTGGAGAAGCTTGTGTGCCCCTCCCCCAAAAGGCTAGCAGCACGAGCATCCCTCAGAAGCTGCTAGGAGTACCTGGGGTAAGGGAGAGACCCTGAGGTCTGCCTGGATGATGATCCCATAATAGGCTGTTGCTTCACAAGGGGATGAATAGGCTAGTGATGGCTCTCATCCCCAGAGGTATAAATGGGAGAGATAGGTGACAGGAGCTGATGTTCAACAGGCAGAGGGGTTAGAAAAATGCACCTTAAACCACAGTAGTAAGACAGCCTTGGATTGGACACAATTCCACTGCAGGGCACATACACACACACACACGCACCCACACACACACACACACACACACACACACACACACACACACACACACACACACACACACACACAAAAACTGCAGACAATTTAGAAGACTTTCAATTCACTTATCCAATGTGTTTGTGATGTGGGGAAAAAGTGAAACCCTGGAAAAAACCCATATGAACACAGAAAAAACATGCAAACTCCAGAGAAAAGGCACCTCAGTGAACTGAACAATGGACCTCCAAAGCAGCAGAGCTGACTGTGGTACATTACTTTACATATTGGCAATATATGACACAGGCAAAACTCTCCACCTAGTCAGCCCTTCTTTCTTCTACAAACAGCATACAGCTGCCCCTTCTTGCCCTTTTTCCAGTGTTATAACTGTTCTAGTCACTCTTGAATGTATCTGTGGACTTACAAGACATACTCTTCTCTACATGTTCAAGGTATCTCTCCACTACTTGTTCAATGAAACATTACTTCCAAATGTTAAGAGTAAGTTACATGCCCTCAGTCTTATTGTCATAGCTCCATCTTCTTTTTCCGTCTTTACTCTTTAAAGACTTGTGTAATCACACACCTCACAGTGACTTATGTACACATATTATGCCCCCCCTCTTTCTTTTATTCTTATCTAATGTTCATAAGCTCATAAAAGACTGTTGATCCAGTGGAATATTTGTAGTCTAACCAATAATCCCACCATTTACTAAGACATGACTTAATAATACCATATCCTGACCTTGTTTTGGCCCCTTTTCTTAAAGGCTAGAAGACCCATGCTGGGGGTGTGTTTACAATTTCCCATCCAGTTGTCCAATTTATACTTAAAAAGGGTCAGGAAACTACTCTGCCTAACCTCTGCAGAGAGTGTGTATTCCATGAAAGAGGTATTCTTTGAGAAAGGTTTCTGTTTCACCAACGATTCCTATTTATGTTTCAGTGGGTTTATGTCTCTTGGGTGAGTGTTCAGAGTGGTCTTTCAAGGCTCTGTAGGAAAGGCAGAGATTGCTTCTCAGTTGTTAGCAGGAAATGAGAGAGTGACAGTGCTTTAAGGCAGTCTGGTCTATGACACTGGATTAAAAACTGATTTCATCGAACGGCTTTAACACCGAAAATGCCGTTGATAGAAAACTGTTTTGTGGGGGGGGGGTGCCCCCCACCCGTTAAATATATATACCAGCTCTGAGATCGCACTACAGTGAGGAAAGGGCAGATTTGCCAATCTTCACTGTACTGTGATCTCACAAAACTGATTTCTATGAACAGCATTTTCGGTGTAAAAGCCGTTCAATGAAATTAGTTTTTGATCCAGTGTCATAGACCCAAGGAAGTCTGGTTAACTCAAGGAGGAGATGCCTTTTTTTTTGGTAAGAAGATGCTCTAATCTCTTGAGCTGGGTCATATGGTTAGCCAAATACATACCAAAGGAGCATTATATTCTGTTATGGAGAAGTAGAGAGAGAGAGAGAATAACTTCCTTGGATCTAGAATATAAGTTGCTATGGCTAGTCTGGCTGTATAAAATGATTTCCTAGTAACAGTGTCACATGGTGGACAAAGGATCACTCACAGTTGATGAATGTTCCCAAATCCCTAATGATACGTTGATCTTTAGGGGAGTATCACATATGTAACAGATGCAAGAGTGCGCAGGTTTGCCAAAGGACAGAATGTTGCATTTTTTGGCATTTAGTTTAAAGCCGTGGACCAAGCATGACTTGTTAACATGAGTTAGGCTCTGTTAGAAAAGACATAGGTCATCTACGAAATATATGAGAGCTCTGAGTTTGCAGTCACTGGCAAAGTTCATCAGCCACAGGCCTTTGGTATCTGCTTTACCATCAGCGATAGATACCAAAGAAAAGTGGTCGCAGAACCAATTCCTGGGGGCACCACTAGTAACCCCTTTTTTAGCTGAGAATGGGACTGCATCACTAACAGATACGATTCTATAGGTGAGCCAGTTTCCTGTCCAATGGGTAACATAACCCTTTCAAACAAATTGGCACTGAAAGAATGTGAAGAGGAACTGAAAGAGATTTCATACCTATCTGTCAGGAGAAAACCATTCTTTTATCATAGTTTCCTCTTTTCTGAACACTTTTAATGTACTTAATGTCCATATACATATGAAGGAAGCCGGAATGTACATTTGTGGCCTGGCAAACAATCTGTATGATGGCAGTGCAACTTTCTGATTTCATTAATCAAGCCTTCCATGACTAATTCCCTACATTTTATTAGCTTGGTCAATTTTTTTTTCTATTTCTGGTCTGTAGTTCCTCTCTTCAGTTACTGTCACTCTCATATCTTTTTCTTTGTTTGTATTCTTCAAAGCAACTGTAACCAGCTGGAATTTCACCTTAGGTTATTAATATGGTGTTTCAGTTCTAAGACACCAGAGATGTCCATCTTCAATCCTGAAGGTACTCATATTTGAAACTCTCTTTCTTTAGCCATGGAGGTGCAACACATGGCACTTGGATGGATCAATATGGTGGTGACTGCCCTCAGACTCATCACATTTGCCTGGGTGTATTTATAACAAATCTGATGAATTATAGGTACAAACCCTGACCTTTATGTGTGTGTGTGGGGGGGTATACATCACCATCTTACCACTTATAACAGCTCCCCTCAAAACTGTTGACAATTCAGAATAAGTCATTGTGGCAGGGAGGTATATCACCTGGAAATTTCAGTTTTCTTTCTTACTCTTGCAAGTATGTGATGATGTTTTAATGACATCATCCCCCATTGTAGGAGGTATGTGGTACTTGTACATGATTTGATTCTCTTAGCACCACACTGGAATGTGTATCTGGACAAAATTATTGCTATTTTTTGACATAAGTGATAGGTCTTACCTGCCTCCTTCATTACATGAAGTTCATATACCAGCGGTCTGACCTGCCCACAGTCAGCTTCTAGAAGGTTGTGCTGTATGATTTTCCCATCTTATAGCATTTACACACAAAACAGGTAAACAAGATATCCATTCAGCAACTGAGTGGTTCAGGACAGTTAATGAGTTTGTAAATGATAAACATACAGCTGGCCAGTGCTTGAGATCGCAACACCAATAGACACTAAAGAGGAGGAACTGGCTTCATTTTGATGTACCATTATAACTGTACCTCTTTAGTGTGATGAGAGAGCACATGGGGTAAGTTGTTGGTTGCTCTTTACTGGACCTTACCAGGAAGCCCTGTATGCCAAGTATTACTGCCCACTATGTTGTCAGTGGGTAGTTTACAAGGACTGAATACTGTCCTGCGCCATCTCTTAAAGCAGCAGTGCTGTTGACATAATGCATATTGTTGTTACATATTGTGATACTCACTATGAGTACCATTTGTTTCACAGTACTCTGTCAGACTGAGCAATTGATTAATGAGTGACTTTCTTAGCAATGCATTTTAAAATACTTATAAATAATTAAAAATTAAAAAAAATTATAAAGATGTCTGATAATATTAGTTAACACACAGTATCTTAATTTTCAGAAAGGATCAAATGCTTTTAACAATAGATTGTCCTAAATAGATAATCATTTCTCCTCACATTACACCACCACTGGAGCTTTAAAAGTGTGCCTCCCTCAGATGAAGATGGGACCTCTTAGATCTTCCTTACCGACAGAGATCATGTTCTCAAAGTTCTGTACCATCACCTCCCTGTGAAGTGCCTTCTCCCGATTACTCAGCATTCTCCACTCTGCTCTTGAAAACTCAACAGCAACATCTTTAAAGCTTTTTGGCACCTGAAAGCACAAACAAAGAGGTTTTGCCCAGACACAGAGGTATAAATAAGAATGTAACAAGGTGTATTAACATGTGGTACTGAAACAATAAATGCTATTTGCTAAAATTAACAAATTTTTTCCCTTCTTCCAGGTCAGTGATAGTTATCAACTTCAGCAGTGGGTTAGCAACCAGGATAATCACTTCTACTCATGACAAGTGAGGCATACAAATATGAGCACAACTGTGTGCAAAAGCAGTTCTATGTGTTTGTAACGCAGTCACATAACTGTGTAAATAGTGAGAAATATTCCTTCCAAATACTCCTTTTAAATGTTGAGCACAGAAGGTGCTTAGAGCATAGAAGCAAAAAGTTAAGCAGGGTAACCCAGACTTCCTTATCCCAGGAAAAGAATCTAGCTCATTGTGTGGGATCCTAAAGCATGTTGGATATAAAGCTCTTGTATTAATACAAGTATCCCATTAGCTAGCTCAGCATTCTGACCAAAGAAAGGTTTAGACTGCAGTCAGTGGTGAAAATGCATATTATCAGACAGCTGAAATCACAGTATGCCACTCTCTCAGTTACAGGTACGTAGTCATAAGCGCTAAAATATTTGTAGCTCATTCTGATTAAAGCATGGATTGAGAAGGAAAATCAGTTTAAAAAGTATAGCCAGAGTCAGGATAAACCTCTGGCTAATAGTTCTCGACTACACACTCGTGTGTAAACTGGAGGAAAGTATACCTTCACAATGTCTCTGAAATTTAACAATGTGGTGTTTACACTCACAATGTACACTGTGTATTGTACAGACCTATACAGTATATGTGACACTTTGTGTGTGTGTGTGTGTGTGTGTGTGTGTGTGTGTGTGTGTGTGTGTGTACTACCCAAATCTCAAACAGACCATTACTTCAAATGTGTGTGTGTGTGTGTGTGTGTGTGTGTGTGTGTGTGTGTGTGTGTGTGTGTGTGTGTGTGTGTGTGTGTGTGTGTGTGTACTACTTAATTCTCAAACAGACCAATACTGCAAACTTGTTAAACAGATGTGGATGATGCCATATTTCTGTGGGACCTAATCTTAACAGTTAATTTAATACACTCTTCAGACAGTGTACCTTTCTGCAGTTTCCATTCCCTTAATTTTTAACAATATCTCCACAAATTACTAAGGTCATTGTAGCCACACAGTGAAGAAAAGCACAGAAGGTACATGCTTATACATAGAATGCGGGTACCATAAGGCGTTTCACTAGAAGAAATGTTATTCACTGTTTATCTGTGGAAGATCAGCACACAAGACTAAACCTATGAGCTGTTACCATGCTGGTCCCTGTAGTCTAAAGGGTAAATGCTTCAGACTTCATTTGCCTGCTCTGTGACTCAGCAAATCACTTAACTTGAAAGTGTTCCCAGGCTGAATCTGAAAAGGGACCACTTGGATCAGTTCTATTCCCTTTTCAACTAGTCCACATATATAAATAAATAAATAATAATTAAACAACTTAAGTGACAGT
Source organism: Protopterus annectens (assembly GCF_019279795.1). Classification (NCBI taxonomy): domain Eukaryota; kingdom Metazoa; phylum Chordata; order Ceratodontiformes; family Protopteridae; genus Protopterus; species Protopterus annectens. Next base: position 1,204,467,176 of record NC_056727.1, read on the forward strand.
GACATCCCTTAAAAAGTCTGGTATGTGAAACAGGCAGATGAAGTTAAGAGTGGATACTCTATTACAGGAGGGAAAAATCATAATTGCTATGCAGCAATTCATTAATTTGCTGCATGAAGGTTATGCTAAGAAAAAATTTAAAGCTGAACCCAATTAAATTACCTACCATGAAAACTGGAAGAGTTGTTGGAGGTTTACTAATCACCAGGGTAACAAGGGCCAAAGAAGTCATGCAATTTGATAACCTGGAGGTTGTAACATATACTGAAGTTTTAAGTAAAGCTCTAACACAGATGAAACTTAGGCCAATTATTCCGTGATTTTTCCACATTAGGCCAATCATTGAATATAAGACCCCCCTTTGGTATATATCTGTCCAGACACATGCAGTAACTGGAACATCCACAGTGATACCTTACTCAAAAGATACAAGGCCTAAACAACAGTTTAACTGTCAGCATATCTCTCAACATCTCAGAAAAATAAATCTGGACAAAGACATAAACAATGAGGGGACAAAAATAAGGACAGTTTTTAAATATTGCTCTTACAAACTTAAAAATTTGACAGAATAACAGGTTTTACATTAACATGGATTTTCTGAAGGGTATGAAGTTTGAGACTGAAATGTCTATCGCTATTTTCTGAATTTAATCCTCAGTAATTTATCATTGACTTACCAGAAAATCAAAATGTTTTGAGAAACAGACCAAAAATATGAGGCAAAAATCTGGACAGCTAAGATGTATGTCACTGACTCAAAGCCCTATTACTATACTCAGTATCCCTCAGACTGATAAGAGGTGACCTGTGTCTGGCATACAAGGCATCCTCTGATCTAATACTGATGGATTTACTACACATTGCAAGCCAAATGACATTAGAAATTCTCAGTCTAGGGATCTAAACCTCTTCTGTACATCAAAAGAACGGTTTGGTGGAACAAGTTATATCTTGCAGAGGACGCTGCTGCTCTGAAACAGAATCCCCAGTCGCATAAAACAAAGTTCATCTCTGTCCATATTCAAGGGCAACTTGGATCTATGGATGGATAACAGAAAATTTACCCCAGGACTGCCCCTACACTACTAATGGACAGAGGTATCTCCTAAAAGTTTTATCCAATGCATGGATCCCCTCAGATTATTTATGGTATGATCTCAATTATACTTATTAGGGGTAATATATAATTATTGATCATGGGATAGGTAATTTGAGCACAGAAAAAGAAAATGGATTTCTTAAAATGGCCTGCAAGGACAGCTGGCCTGTACTTACCTATGAAAATTGTTTCTGAGGCAAATGGTAAATCTGGAATGCTACTGGGAGTCATACCAAGCAGAAATCCAGAAGTCATAATACTCCTTTATACACAGAAGTAGGCTTTTTTTTGGAGTATTGTAATACTCTTTTGCATTTTGACATTAAGGCTCAGAGCAGTAAAATACAGGCAAACTAAAAATTTTACTTGGAAAATTGGCAGTTCATAGGATCATAAGTGTTTACTAGGCTAATGACCAAAAGGGCCTTTTAAAGCCTAGTCATGCATCCCAAATCTCTGAAAGGTGTATGCTTGATAAGTATAAGCAGGGGCTTGGGAGATGAAAAATTTACAAACAGGGGCCTGAAAGATGACCCATTTACAGGTTGCCTGTGTCCATTAGAGACATAGGTGCCAAACCAGGGATGAATGTCCTGTTCCTCATCCAATTGTCCAAGTTACACTTGAATTTGATTAGGGGGGAACTCTGCTTCACATGGATGGGGAGCCTGTTCCAGGGACGGCTTAGTCTCTGGGATACATACTTGTCTCTCCAGTAGGTCCTATTTATATCACAGGGAAGGTTTAAGTCTTTAGAATGGGTAATTCTGGTGCTGTTTGTTTTCCAGATATGCAGGAGGTCCATCAGAGTGGGGTCTAACAATGCACTGTCTCAAGTTACATCCACTCAGATGATTTTACCTGAATATGGAAAGCTGGACAATGAAGGCCAAGACTGAATACAGGGATAGGGCCTTGAGGCAGTCTGCATAGGACATGTTACTTACACCCTGTATTCTTTTAGTGAGGAACCAATGTGGATGTTCCAATTGTTGAATATGCCTGGTTAAGTAGATACCAAAGGCGCATTGCACTCAACAATAGGTCTGATGTGCAGAATACAATGTACAATCACTTCCTTGGACCTAGATGCCATACCTTTGTTTATAAGTTGAGCAACACAGAATGATTTCCACACTACTGTAGACGTGATGGTCAAAGGCTAGATTACTGTCTATGTGTGCCCCTAAGTTCCTGACTACTGGGTCAGTTCTAAGGGGTGTGTTGTCAATATGATAGTTACCAGGGGTGGATGACTTCCTGAAGGATACTATTATGCATTTCTTGGCTTTTAACTTTAGTCCATGGCTCTTACACCAGTTGTTTGTCTGTGTCAGTCCTTTCTGGAGAACATTTGTGTCAGTGTGGGATTCAATGAGTGTGCCTAATTTGCAATCATCTGCAAATTTAGTCATCCAGAGACCAGTGACATTGACCTTGTCTTCAGAGAAGTAAATGGCAAAAAGGAACAGTGCAAGGATCGATCCCTGAGTAACTCCACTTGTGAATGGCCTCTTTGTAGAGGTGAACTACTCAATTCTAACTTCCTGGGTCCTGTCTGTCCACCAGTTGGCTATTCAACATGTGGCATACAGGTCTGTACCTAACCTCTTGAGTTTGTCAACAATGCCCAAGTGGAGTATTGTGTCAAATGCATTGGCCAGGTCAAGGTAGGTAGTGTGAACCATTTTGCCCTCATGCATTGCTTTGATGACCTTCTCAAAGATGTCCACCAGGTTAAGTAGGCATGATCTGCCCTTGATGAAACCAAATTTGGTTGGTTCTAGTGGCTGGAGGTTTACTATATCATTACTGATCATTTCCATGATATTCTTTCCATGGCTTTGCATATAAGATTAGTGAGACTTATGAGTCTGTAGTTTCCAAGGTCTGTAGATGGCCCTCCTTTGTGCAGAGGGATGACTGTTGCAGTTCTCCAGTCATGAGGCATGAAGCCTGTTTGGAGGCTACACACAGTTAAACAGGTATTCCAGAGGTCCTGACAGGTCATGTTTCATGTTATTTAGAAGGCATTCTGGAATATTGTCTGGGCTCATTGATGCAGTATTCTTGGCCTTAGGGAAGACCTGTTTCCTAGTGATAGCAGAGGAGCTATATTTGATGGTATTTTGTGGGGGAAAGATGGAGCTAAAATAGTTGGCCAGTAGGTTTGTTATATCTTCTGGCTCAGTACAGGTGGATCCATTTACAATAAGCTCTGCACACAATTGTGCATGGCCTTTGAGGTTGCAGATACAGCTAAAGAATGTCTTGCTGTTTTTCTTGGCCCAGGAGTCCAAATTTACCGCAAATTTGGTTTTAGTAAACTTCATTTGCCCTCTGAGTTGTTTGTTTAGTTTGACGAGAGTGCTTTTATCGTGCTGGGCAATGTACCTCCTAATTTCTATCATGATTTTCTTCATTCTGTTATACAGTTATTGATTTTGTGATTCCAACAGGGTGGCTTTTTTTTTGAGTTAGTTCTGTACTTCTTCCTGGTGGGTACAGCTGCCTGTATGTAGTTATTAGCATGCTTGTACAGAGTTTCTGTGAACAGTTCTGCATAGGCAGCAGTGTTTTCTCAGGGTTTATGAGGTCTTGACATTTTGCCAGGTTATACCGTAACAACAGGAAATTAGCCTTAGAGTTGTTCCTGAATATTCCAGGGTTAGCTGGGGGTTCAGGTTTTATTTTTACTTCAGAGGAGACCATTTTGTGGTCTGACTTTATTAGGGAGGACATTACACTAGGGAGTGTGCACCACTCTCCCATATTAGTGAGGACCAGATCCAGTATGGTTGCATCCCTGGTTAGTGTAGTAACAATCTGATCAAGGGAGTCTGTGTTTACAAATCCAGGAATCTCTGCGCCTGTATGCTTGGTGTCATACAGGATTCCCAGTTAATAGTGGGGAATTAAAGTCACCCATGAATATGATATTGGGTTGGATAGTGAGCGTTTCCAATAAGTTCAAATACATGGTATGGATTTCAGTGTTTCCAATAAGTTTAATTACATGGTATGGGTTTCCTGGATCACAGAGGGGGAGCTATAGATTGCAAAGAAGTGGTGTTTTATTAAGCCTATGGGGATTTTAACATGGAGTAGCTCAAGTGCATTATTCTGTTTGACCAGCCTTGAGATATGTTTATTTTTGATGTAAATCAATAGACCTCCACCTTTAGTCCCTGCCTGTGTAGTAGCTAGTGTAAATGTGTGGAAGGTATTATAACCTTGCACTGTCAGTGTGCTCTCCACGGCTTTAAACCATGTCTCAGTGACTGCACAGATGTCAGCATTCTCTAGTGTAAAGACAGCTTCTAGGGAGTGGAGTTTTTTACTTAAACTCCTAGCATTGATCAGTAATACCTTTAGATTTTCTTGGTTTTTATTTGCTATATCAGAAGTACATTTTTTTAGGCAAAGCCAAACTGAAAACGCTATGGGGAAGACAGTGTTTTAGCTAATGTTTGAAAACCAAGAGGTGAGAGGTGAAGACCATCCCTGGCAAAGCAGGGACAATCTCCTTCCATGCTGACAAATATTGCATCCCCTTAGAATGACACCAGAAATTAAGCCAGTTATTAAAGTTAGTCATCTTTTGTTTGTATTGTGGAATCATCCTTGGAGAAGGTAAATGCTGTTCAGTGCTAGGCACATACCAGCCTGGGACACATATTCTGAGAGCTCCATGCTGTCTCTCTTCACATAGTCTAAGGAGGTATGTCTCAGGTCACTTACACCCACATGGACTATGACTGAGTCATACTGGTACTTCTGGTACAATGACCTGAGTTTGTATGTAATGTGGTTGCTGACCATAACCTGGTAAGAGGGACAAGAGTGTGTCTCACAAAAGAGTCTCCAATGACCAGAATGTTGGATTGTGTAGTTGCTTGCCTTACGGGCTTAGAAGTAGAGGCTCTATGAGATGTAGCTGTATGTGTTGATGCGGGTGTTGTTTTGAACGTGTGCATTCAGGGCTGCTGAGGGTATTTGTATGTGTACTTCATCCAGGAAGTCTTTAGCATTTAGGAAGGTTATATTTAAGTGCCTCAGCATATAAGGGTCTATATGCCTGCTTTGAATTATGTATAATGGGTGCAGCATGTGTACTACTGAGAACCTTATTGACATTAGGAGTACTTTTAAGTGAGAGCTTTGCTCTCACTGACATTGTGTAAATACATCTCTTACATACCATATCAGTTTGTTTGAGAATTACAGCAAACAACCAAAAGTTTAGGATACAGTGAAGAAACACAGCAAACAACCAAGGGTTTAGGATAAAATAAGTTTGAGAATGAATTGGTTGTCAGTAAACATAAAACAATTTCTACATTACATCAGGATGCCCGTATCCACCAAGCTAATAATGGAAATCGTGGGAAAGTTCATATCCACAGCAACATATGCTTTTTTATTGGTTAGACAGTTGGAGTGAGAATATAAAGCAATGTCAGGAGTATCCGGTTTGCAACTCTGGGACAGTGCTTGTCACTGCAAATTAGTTGCCCTGTGTACAACTAGGTATTGGTGAAATGTCAGTCATGCTTTTACAGTAAATATGTCAACTCAAGGTGACTGTGTCTAAACAGGACACTGCTAAACACTTGAGGGGAAACTAATAAGTAGACCCTTAGGCAGATATTCTGAAGTTAGAAACAAATCAAGCAGTACTTACTAAAAACAAAGAATTAGATTGTCATAAATGATGAAATGAGGGGAGTCACGGGAAGTTCTTCAAGGGTTCCAAATGGAACACAACAGATGTGTTTGTTTCTTTTCTCTTTTTTCCAGAAATAACTAAAAAGTGATGGAATTTTGGTTTTCAAGCTTTAAGGATGTAATTCTATTATTTATTTATTTATTTTACATTTGTTGACTGGGATAGTCCAACTGGATACATGTCCATTTTCAGTGGATGCCCGGGGAGAAAAGCTCCAAGGTAGAACATCCAGTATAAATCGCAAAATGATTATATGTTACACACAGTTTACAGGCTCCAGTTGAGCAAGCAGGTAATATAATCATACATTTTTAAAACAGTGTTGACAAATAGACTAGGCAATGTAACATGATTGCAGACTATAGAGGAGGATCTAGTCAGGTTTTGAACAAGGACATAGCCAGTGAGTTTTAAAGTATAGCTTGAAGCATTTTTGAACTGAGAAAGTGAGTGTTCAAGAGTAAGATCAGCAGGAAGAGTTCCATGTTTTGCCAACAGAGTTAGCAGACAGAGAGTCCCCAGCAGAGTTATTGATTTTGGATGTTTGACCCAGTAGTTTATTAGAAGAGCGAAGTGACCTCAGGTTGCTGTAAGGGGTGATGATATTTTTAAGTGCAGGTGTGTTATCAGGGTGGTTGAGAACTTTATGGGCAGTTATAAGCTGGTTGTACTGAAGTAGGCTAGAACATTCTAGCCACCCCAGAAGATTTAGCTTGTGACAGTGGTGGGTCCTACAGGCTGTGCCTGTTGCAAATCTAGCAATATGGTTATAACAGCTGGAGAGTTTGCTAAGAGTGGATTTGTTTAAATTAGTGAGTAGAGGGGAGGCATAGAGAAGAGTGGAGAGTAGATGGGAATGAGCAATAGCAGTCCTAGCAAATGGAAAAGGAAAGGTTTGATCTTATAGAGGGAGCCAAGTTTTTTGTTAATGGCTTTGATAGTTTGATTGACATGGATATCAAATTTGAGGGTGTTGTCTATTGTGGTGCCTAAGAGTTTGGTTTGCACATCTGGGGAGATAATGGTACCATTATTAGATTTTATGGTAAAGAGCAGTGAGGAAGACTTACAAGTGGGGGAAAAAAGAAGCAACTTTGTTTTGTTAGGGTTTAATATCAGCTGACAGTTAGAGAGCCAGTTTTCAACTATATTGAAAGTAGTCTGGGTTAATGTTATTAGATCTGTTGGGTAGGTGGCTAAACAAATCAAGGTGGAGTCATCCATATATTGGATACAGGTAGCATTTGGGATGACAGAGGGAAGGTCATTAATAAAGAGAGAGAAAAGAAGGGGTCCTAGTATGGAGTCCTGGGGACACCTAGAGTGACGGGTAGACGGGTTGATAGTTTGTTCTGCTATAGGATGGCTTGTTGTCTACCACACAGGTAAGATTGGAACCACTGAAGCACATGGCTATTTAGTGAGAATGCCTTAAGGGTGTGCATGAGTATTTGGTGGTTGACCATATCGAAGGCCTTGGAGAGATCTAAAAAGAGGGCTGAGGAAAGCTTGCTATTATTTCGTTTACGGTTTATGGTGTTAGAGAAGGATAGCAGGGCTGAGGTGGTACTGTGATGTGGCCTAAAACTCTGCTAAGAGTTCACCAACAGCTTATTCTGGGTAAGATAATGCATAAGTTGTTTATGGACACACTTCTCCATAATTTTAGCCACTGGTGACAGAATAACTATAGGTCTAAAGTTTGACAGTTCGAAGGACTTACCTCCTTTATGGAGTGGTATTACATGAGATATTTTCCAAATGGAGAGGATGGTGGCTTCAGATAAAGTTCTGTTGATTATGATGGAGATGGGGTATGCTATGGCATCTGCTGCTTTTTGCAGATACTCTGGAGGGAGTAGATCAGCTGCTAGAGTAGTTGGTTTTAATTTCTTAATTAGAGATCTGATAAGTGATGCAGAAATGGCTGAAAGCTAAAGGAGAGTGGGGTATTAGCTAAAGGAGACTGGAGTATTAGCTAAAGGAGACTGTGGTATTAGCCAAAGGAGAGAGGGGTATTGTCTGTGGCAGAATTTGTGTTGGAGCAGCTGGGTGCCAATTGGCTGACTAGGGATTGGATAGCCTCTGTGAAGAAACTATTGAAGGTATTTGCAATATCCTCCGGGGATTTATGGTTGGAAGCTGATGGGGAAGGAGTGGAGGACTGTCCTAGGTGAAGAAGTTTGTTTATTCCTGCCCAAATCTTTTGAGGTTTGTTGTGATGTTTTTGTTGAAGATGGTAGTAGAAGTTTTTTTTTGTCTAGTATAATAGATTTTTTTGTGTGATTCCTTAGCTGTTGGTATTGGAGTTGATATAGGGGGTCGTTTGTCCCATGCCTTATTTCTAGCTATGATTTTAGACTTGGTCTCTTTTGAGAGCTATGAGGCAGTTTATGTTTTAGTTCTAATGGAGCGAGCAGGAGCATGAGAATCAGGAATAGTAAGGAATACGTTACTGCATCGTCCAATGAAAGGTGCTTTAGGACTGACCAATTGCAAGCTTTAAGTTCATTTTGAAAATTGGTGGAGTTGAAGTTCTTATTATTTCTGAACATTTTAAAGGTGGTCTAGTGGGGGATTCCACCTTGTGCTTGATAATGTATGTAAGTAAGTGGTCACTTAGGTCATCTGGGATAATGTACGTAAGTAAGTGATCACTTGGGTCATCTGGGAGGGTCCCTGACTTGTACATATAGGGGTGGCTGTTGATATGTATCCAATCTAGGATACTGTCTTTGTTATTGGATTTGCCCATCCTGGTGATGGAGGATATGAGCTGCATAAATCTGTGTAGGTTTACATGGGTTGTAGGAGATTCTGAGGAACAGGTGTTCCAATCAATGTTAAAATCTCCAAGCACCATAGTTTCTTGGGGGTAGGTACTGGATAACCAGTGGAGGATGTCCTCTAGGATGTTTGTATTATTACCTGGGGAATGTAAACATAGACAATGTTTATGCATTTGTTATTGTTAATCTGTAGTTTGATCATAAGAATTTCTGCATTATTAAACTGGGTTGGCTGTAGGGAGATCGTAGTAACATCTTAGACATATTAGACAACATATTAGAATGCATGGGTCTTAAAAGAAGTTCAGGGGCAAAGACAGTAAATTCAGCATGTGTACTCAACAACTCTAAGGAAAATGGCTTTGCTAGAGAATAAATGATTAACAAAATTACCAAGCCATATAAAACAAATACCCATACTGGATAAATGTAAGGCCCTTACTGACTATCATATGAGGAATAGGGTATATACTCTGATTTAGGGCAGGCAGTAGTTAAGTCTTTTGGAGTTCTTGCCCTAACTCTGATATATGATACATAATATGATATGACATGAAATGAGGTGAACAATATGTGCACTTTCTTCAATTTTTGTTAAATGGGTGTTTTCTTTCAGTTATCCAAGAAGGTCTCTTTAAACAAATTAAAAAGTTCCAAAGAAGGTCACTAGAGCCTGCCATGCAGTTCAACTGTGACCATTCCTAAGATCCTTACTTTTGCTGGTCAGCATCCTTCAATCCATGGACTGTTTCACCTTTTACACATGTAATCCACCTGGTTCACTTTAAGCCTCAGATGCCATCAGCTAGCAGATGCCTCCATCACTACATGCCGTTTTCTCTGACTTTCAGCTGAATATACATCATCAAATGCAACTGGCGAGCTCTTAAGACACATCACATGCTCTTTGGTCCTAAGGACCTAGCAATATTGGTGACACAGTTGTCTGAATTTATAGGTCTCACTCCACTCTGGCTAATACCCCTGTCTAAGTTACACTCCTCTGTAGATCATCCCAGGCCACAAATACCTGTAAAGTAGTCAATTACACACTAGGAAGCATGTGACTATTAACAATGAAGCAATATACTTCAACACTGTCTAATCTTTACCATGTGGGTAAGTACATAATCTATATGCTGAAACCTTAACAAGAACTCTTATAATTTTTCACATTTCCAAAACCCTGAAGAAATGTATACATTAAAATGAGCAATTCCATTGTTTTATGTGCTCTTAGTGACTACATAACTTTCCAAGAAATCTTTTATTGCAGGAATTTAAGGACCAGAAGCACACAAAATCATATCACATCATAGGAAGCATATACTAGGAGACAGTAGCATTTTTTATATATCGTGTATCACCAATATCCTTGCTTCAAAGACATTACGAGGTAGAGACAGCAAACCAAAGCAGGGGCTGTATCCTAACTTCTCTTTATTAATACAGCTGAAGATATGCGGTCTAAATCAGCAAGCCTTAAAGTTGTTCATCAAATGCACATAATAGTAAAAATAAAACTCGCTACATAGTGGAAGTATAGCCTACCAATTAGATGTTGTTGTAGCCATTTCTGAAACGTGTTAATAAAGCAACAAAGTATTCTGAAATATCTCCTCCAAGGTATGGTATCCTAAGACCTAACAAGGTGTTCAGTCTTCATTGTAACTTGTAAGATCAAACTCTGAGCTGTATTAAAGACCTTCAACCTTCAGACTTCTAACCCATCTGCTAAGGTATCCATTGATGTTAACATTTCATATATTACTCATTAATTCAGTATGTAACCTCATCCAAATATACAACATCTGCTGGCAAGCTACTTTAATGACTTTGTTACCTGTCAATAAGAGGCCACATGTCCTCATCCCAAACCATTCATCAGTACTAGTTTTAAAGGATCATAAAGCTTTACTCTTTCTAATTCCTAAAAGGAGAGCATTCCATAACATACTAGCTTTACTAAAGAAAAGACCTTCTTCTCTTTGCAGTTGCTAAAAGATGGCACATCAACAAGACTACAGTTATTTCTAATTCCAGACTGGTGATTTGTGCATTTTAAACCAGAATGGCAACAGCAGAATTATTATTCTTACATTTATAAATTAAAATGAGATCACCTCTGGTCAGCTTTTAGTTTACAGAGCTGGCTTCTCTAGCCTGTTCTTATAGCTGAGATTTCAAATTTTAGAAAAATGCCTTGTGAAATACTTCTGTATCCTTCCTAACTTCCAGATCTATGACCAGTTATAGGTACAAGCTGCAGAGTACTCTATATTAGATCTAACTACCACTTTATACAAAGTAATCAATATATGTTCACCCCTATAAGATATGCACTGTAATATGTCCTGAATAGCAGAGTCACATTGATGACTGGCACAATATTTGCACTGCATTTAAGATGTCTGTCAATTACCAACCATAGTTTCCTAATCGCATTACCTTCAGCAAGAATCGTTTTATTTAATGCATAAAGGTAAAATGGGTAACTCAAAAATGCAGCAGCTTTGACTTTTTTTTCAGTAAATTTAATATTTTTGTCCCAGCGCAGTTATCAAATGCATGCATGAATCCTTGCAACTTAGCTTGGTCTGAAAGTTTGTTACTGCTATGCCCACCTTAGTATCATGTGCAAATTCACTAATCCATATGCTACTCTGTTTTGAAAGTCAGACATTAAGATTGCAAATAATATTGGTCCTAACACAGATCACCATGGGACCCTGCTATCATGGATTTTGCCATGGACATAGCATCAAAATCTTGAACCTGCAAGGTCTTCCATGCAGCCAGTTTCTAACCCATCTGCTAAGGTATCCATTGATGTTAACATTTCATATATTACTCATTAATTCAGTATGTAACCTCATCCAAATATACAACATCTGCTGGCAAGCTACTTCCCATAAAGTTTGATAGAAGCTAATCAAATTGGATAGACTGTCAGTCTAAATCTATGTCAATAATTATCCATACCTAGTTTTAGCTTCTCAGACATTTACTCACACAGTACTCATTCAAAACATTTTCCTACAGTGCAAGTCAAGCTGATGGGCAATAATTATCTATAGATGTCATCACACCCCTTAGGGAATAGGGATTACAACAGCTTCTTCCCAAACTCCAGAGACAAACCCAGTTCTAAATAACTGTTCATACAATAACTGTAGGCAAGGCATAACAAATATATCTGGCATACCTCTCAGCTGCCCAGATTTTTGCAGAATGACCAGATGTTTGCCTCATATCTCTAGCCCTCTTCAAAACATTTGTGTTTTTTTGGCAAATCATTAAGGGCTGAAGTCACTTAATCATGGCATACACTTTAGTTTCAGATTTCACATAGTTCAGAAAAAAAAATGCATGCTAACACAAAACCTGTTATTCTTCTAAGTTTATAACAGCAATAGTTAAAACCTGTCCCTATTTTGGGGCCTTTGTCCTCCCATCCCCTCACTACTAATTGCATTTTCCAAATTTCTTTTGCGTAGAGGTTGAAAGGAATGATCCTGACATATTTAAAAGGAAGAACATATTCAGCCTATCATGTCACTTTGAAGTAAAAGGTTTGTTTTCAAAGCATTTGGCATCACTGTGTCAGATATCTTAGGACACGGATCTGTAGTGTTTCTATTACACCCACCTGGACATACTTATTAGACACTCTGGCTAGACTTTTTTGGTCAATGTATTACTATGTGATCCATCACAACACTAACACTTGATTGAGTATCTTTCCTGTATCCCAGAGATGCTTACATGGGGCTTTTCATTAGTTACTATACTAATGGCCAACTTCATCACAAGTATTTCTAGTATTACATAATAATTTCCTAAACCTTACTCTCATTTTTGAATTTTCTTTGTTTAGCATACTAGGTCCTTGCTTATAAACATTCCATAGATGTTTCCTCTTTTTTTCTTACCCAATTTATTAGTCCACTATGGATAGTTAGACATACATGGCTTTGTTGACGTAGTGATGGGTACACACTTATCAATCAGTGAATTAATATAGTAATCTATCCTTATCATTCAGTAATACTTCTATAAATCATACTGTATATTTCTGCCAGTTCCAAACCCACAAGTCCTTAATTATAACCAAATAATTTGCCTTGTAAAATGCTTACTGTGGTTTGTTACCATAAATTGCCTTTATTTTAGTTGCACATAACACTCAGGAAATATATAAGTGATCTATTCCATGTAGTTCAGATTCAAATAAACAGTCACTGACTGTTATATTGTCTTTAATCCAGGTGGTATCCAAAATATTTTTTTTTGTAGTAGGCTTGATCACTATCTGTGAGTAGCCTAATTCTAAACTAGAACTAATTATAGGACTAAATGCACCATTACCTGGAGCAGAAGCTCCCCAGTCCATATCTGGAGCATTTAAATCTCCAGCAATTACTGCATATCTTCATAAAACCTACATTTCATAGCAACCAGAACACCTAACTATCTGATAATCAGATTCCATATATTTAGAACCGAAAAAAGTATCCTTTTAGTCCAAATAAAAGTTAATGTTTTTAAAGTGCTAACTATACCTACTGCTTCACTAGGGTCTATATTAGAACACCAAATAGTCTAAATATCGAACGGCCTAAGGGCTAAAAATGCCGGACCTGGAACTCGCTATTGTGGTGGGCTGTGCCCCCCACACCCTCCACTAATTATATATACCAACTCCGAGATCGCACTACAGTGAGGAGAAGTGCAAAGATTCCAATCTTCACTCTGCTGCGATCTCACTATAACAGTTCAAGGAATGACATTTTCACTATAAAAATGCCATTCGATTAACTGAATCTTCAATCACGTAATATAGACCCCTTCAATAACAGTGACTGATGAGGTGGTGTACTAGTTTAATAAGCAACACATGAGCTGATTTAATTGTGTTACAAGACCTAAACACAGAAACAAGAGCACAATTACTATATACACCCCAATATATCAATTCACGGTCTCTCTCAGTTAAAAGGTTTTCATTCTAGGCCTGCCATCAAATCTGGGAAACACAACATATTACTCTGAATCTTGACAACATCTAACAGTAGTTCTACAGTTGGAGTCATGCCTAATTTAGTAAGTGACCACCTCACAGCATCTGCAATATGGGTTCATGAAAAAAATCACAAAGAACAATGGTTCTCTAGCACAAGAAATATCACCAAGCTCACTAGAAATACCACCAGGGTTGAGCCTGGAACCTTTACACAAGTGTTGTGATCAGATAACTGGACTCTGCTTCACCCCAATGTGATCAATGTGTGCAGTTCTTTAGTATATCCAGAGTCTTCTGCATAGTATTGCTCTTAAGTAAACTAAAGGCCCTCCTTTTAATTACTCTGCAGAATGAAATTATAACGCAGATCACAGGTAACCTTTGGTTTAAATATCAGAAAACAAAGCATATTACAGATGCTTATTACACATGGGTAAGCATGGAGTAAAGCTAAGCTGGACGTACTTTCAGGAAAACCGAGCTACTACAAGAAACAGCAACACATCAGTTTCAATGATCATAGGATATTCAGGAAACGAACTGCTCAACTGCGTCATGAAATACACAAAGCCACGCCTTTTCCATCCCCTGATCTAAACAGGGAGAACAATGACTGCTTTTATTTTTCACTTTCTTAACTTTATCAAACTGCAAGAAATGTAAACCTCACTGCCTACCAAATCCTAGCGCATACAAAATACCTGGTGCTCTCCATATGCAATGTTTCTACAACTAGACAGATATATAAACTTCTTTTAAACTATACAGCATTGCCAGTGTCAGCATACAAAGCTTCACCAGAGTTCCTAAAATTTCAGAATTTGAAGTATTGCAGACGAAGGGGAATCATACAAAACAAGAAGAGGTGCAACTATTGAGTGGTACAGAGTTAATAAGGGAGTAATTTGAATAGCATGCATGAGTTTTAAACAGTTACTGTAAAGCAAGTATTTTTGCTTAACAACCCCAGAGCAAAAAAAACTATTAGCACAAACACTTAGCCAACAGAAAACAGAAATGGGTGTTACCAAACTCATGGAGCCTATCACTAGAAAAAATAACCAAAGACACTATAGAGGTATTAGAGATATTTTGGAATTTACATGAAAATGTGTATAGAGCACAGGAGTGGGGAAACCATGAAAAAGCACAAATTGAAATAGTTGAGGAAGATTTAAATATGCGACTGTTAAAGGAAAATGAGGCTCAAGAATTAATAACTAAGATAAAATGGTGATGTATAATCAATTAGCAGGAACAGATTGTTTTCCAGTGGGATTTTAGAGGTGAAGAAGGAATATCTGGAAGGTTTTGTTTAACGGTATTTTAAAAGGTAGGGCAGTACCAGCATCTTGAAAGAAAGTTGTGGTGACTGTACTACCCAAAGAGGGTAAAGACCCTTTAAAACCAGCTTCATACAGACCAATTTCTATTTTGAACCATGATTATAAATCTTTTATGTCTGTACTAGCTAAGAGAATTGCAAAAAGTATTGCCAAAACTTGCATATATTGATCAATGTGGCTTTGTTGAGGGGAAGCAAACCTCTGACATGATTAACAGAATGATGATGACCAAAGGGGAGCATGATACAATAAGACCCCTCTACTGTTGGTGGGTCTTGATGTACAGAAGGCTTTCAATAGAGCCAGCTGGGATTTTATGAGTAGGGCAAAAGCAGCATTTTCATTTCTGGTGAGAATAATGGAGTTAATTAGGAAGATGTATGAAGGGTCATATGCAAGAATCAAGGTGGGAGGGCTCCGCTCTGGTAAACTGTGCTTGAACAGATAAAGCAGGGAGAGCTGTTCTCCTTTCCCTTTGTTATTTGCCTCATACATAGAGTCACTGACAGAGAAAATAAGAGGTTCACAAATTCAAGGGTATACCTGGTATGGTAAATAAAGAAAAATTAGCCTTATTTGCAGATTCTATTACCTTGTACTTAATAAAGCTATAACAGGATATTTCAGGGTTGTGGAACATTTCAAGACAGCCTTAACTTTTTTTCCGGTAAAAACAAAGATAAAATAAAGCTATGGTCGTAAAATATGTTCCTACACAAACTGGTTAAATGATACCCATATTTATAGAGACATGATAAGATGATGTACTTAGGTGTATGGATTAACAATTATTCTGTTATGGCAGCTAAGCATATGTGGGAAAAGACTAAAAAGATAATACAAAATTTGATACATTTGGAAGGTCGTAACTATGGATATGGATAGTAAAGTAAATATTTATAGTCCCTTTAATACATATACCTCAGGCACATTTTATAAACCAAATGAGAAGCTGTGGAGCACAACTAATAAACAAGTGAGAAAGGGAAAAAGGGCAAGTGTTAAGTGGGATAAGTTATTTCTCCCGACAGCACAAGATGGCTTAGGATTACCATATTTGAAGGGCTACTTCAGAGCTACGGTTAAGGTTCATAAATGTATCACAAGCAGAAGACTTCAAATCAAAGTGGAAATAAATTATGTTGAAATGGGGGGAGGAGTCACAAAATAAAGCAAGAGTAGGACTTTGGAACCAGACCCTTAAGGAGAACAATAACAACCATACAGAATATTATACTTACAAAGTAGAACAATTTTTTTAAGAACTAATAAAACATGGGAATGGAGAAAGGAGAATTTACCAAGAAGGGATGATGTATTATGCCTTTTATTCTCATAATTCACTCATTCCTCAGGGTATGAGATTATCACACCTGCCTGCTTAGACCAACATTTTCTTTGCATTTGCATAGAATGGTAATACTTAGAGAACCTGTTTACTTTCAAAATATATAGACAGACCTCCTCTGATCCTCCCTGGTTTGTGTTTCCAATATGTCTAAACACTCTGAAATAAGCCACTTCTTCCTTATCTGAAAAAAATACTGCTTAAATTGGATTTTTAAACAGAAGTCAAGTAGCTCTTATTTCCTTTATTATAACACAATTCCAGTCAATGAAGAAAACAAAAATGTGCTCTACACAAATAAATTCCAATATACGGATCGAAATATTCAAAGTATATTACAATATATCCAGCACGACACTCAGCTAGCACATCAGCTGAGCCTTCAATGTTACAGAACAAATGCATGGAAAATATTTATAAGCACAACAAATAAATGTAGTTACGAAATGAAAGCAGCTAAAAATCATTTAACATTTTAACTTTTTGAAATATTATTACTATTTATGTTGGCTGAGTTAGTTAGCCCTAGTGTGATCAAGCCCATTCTTAGAGGAAAGCTGAGGGGGGACAAGCCCCCGAAAATAACATTACTTAAGAACAGTTTTAGAAACGGAGCAATATATTATAAGTAGTTACTTGCAGATTTTCATTTTAACTAAAACAGCACATTATAGACATAAAATAAAAAAGACTGTATATGTGTAATACATTTCTTAAAGACCTAAGAGAGTACATTGGACAAATTTTGTTATGAAAAAAATGGATGAACGCAAACACAGTAAGGGATGGAAATTAAAACCAGATATAAATTAATTATAAAACTATATCTATAAACTTTAAGTACATTGTATATAATGGGTTCTTAAAAACAACTAAATAGCTAGCTACCTAGATAAATCAATATGTAAACTAGCCAAATATATAGCTGTAAAAGAATAATAGCCAAGAAAAAAAAAGCGTTAAAAGTGCATCAATTCACATTTTACAACTGTTTCATAAATTACTGACTGCTTAACTCATTTTATTGGGCTCTAAAGTATTTTATTGAAGCATATCTGCTTCTTTTTGAAACAGCAAGTGTAAACACATCCATATGTAGCTGAACAACTCTTTAAACAAAAAAAAGTATATATTTTAAATATTCTGCATCTCCACCCTGGTTTTATTGGAAATGTTCATCAACAGGGCTGGTCACTTGATTGTTCCTCATATCCCTTAGATCTTTAAGGATGCTTAGTCTGACATTCCATATGATCTATCCAATGTTGTATTTAGGCCAGGAACATTTTCAATAATACACTACCTGACAAGAATGCAGTGATATGTTGCCAAAACATTAAGCCTTTCACCATTAATATCCTGGCTACACACTGCAATCCTAAACAGACAGAATAAGAAACAAAGATGATCTCTCATCCTCCACACTGCTTCCTGAAGCTTGTGTGTTTGTGTGTGTGTGTGTGTGTGTGTGTGTGTGTGTGTGTGCGGGGGGGGGGGGGCAAACTTGTCACATATTCTTGGTGAGTTTCTGAAATATAACTTCTGTTAAATGCACATCTCAAATATCACTATGTCATTATTTAACAGAAAAAGACAATGTTTTCAAATTACTTCTATTTTATTTACAAAGTGAGCATATCTTATCACAAAGTATACATTCCTGGAATGACCAAGGTACAAAAATGCATTGACAGTAACAGTTACTGCCTCTCCACTTTGGCACAAGCACATTATGGCAAATTAAAAGAATAACCCCTACTAAGTAACTCCTGGGCAGCATCATCAGCCACTTTCCTATACTCTTGAAGATCACAACAGTCTGTGGTCTCTACACACTCTCCACCGGGAAAAAAAAGACTAAATGTTTGGATGTGATGCATTTGCTATCAAAAGATATTGCCTGTTATAGATTTCCTAAGCATAATGGTTTTATTTAGAAAAAAAATGTTTTCCTATATAAATTCTAATATGCAAGTAGTCAATTTCAGTTACGCTTTAATGTAAAAGACACCTTAAACTTATTTTTGAATCCTTTAAAAAGAAAGCACAAAGTCATGCAAAACACCTTAGTCAGTGAATAATTATATAGCAATAGATATTATCACACAAATAAAAGTCCTTATAAACCATTAATAGGTTTGCATAACCGTATCCCAATTTTTGTCCCTGTTACTGTATATTATTTTCAGGGCAGCCACGGTGGTACAGTGGTTAACGTTGCTGCCTCACAGCAAGAGGTTCTCTGGTTTGATTCTCGGCTGGGGTGCCTTCTGTGTGGAATCTGCATGTCCTCCCTGTGGTCACGTGGGTTTCCTCCGGGTGCACTAGTTTCCTCCTACATCACAAAGACATGCAGTAGGTGGATTGGACACTCTAAATTGGCCCTAGGTGTGAGTGGGTGTGCCTTCTGTGGAAGGTTGGGCACCAGGCTGGCAATTCAGCACCATAAAACTCCACTGCCAATCATGAGCAGACAGATGATCCGCTGTGGTGACCTCTAACCGGGAAAAAGCCAGAAGAAGAAGACTGTATATTATTTTCAGCAAGAAAAAAATATTATCAAAACAAAAATCCTATTAGTTCTTCCCTATTTTTTAGCCAGGTCTGCAATACCACAGAAATAAGAAAGTGCCTGTAATCCCAACTAATGTTCAGCACAAGTGGGCAGGATAGACAAATCCACTAGTTGAAGACAAAATCTTCATTCCCTTTCCCTCATTGCTATCAGGATTCCTCAGTCTGAGACTACACAATAAAGCAGTGGTAAATTCCCAAAGGCTCAGGGGCTGAGAAGGGTTATGGCATCACAAGTAGAGCACAATGAATTACAACACACGATAAAACTGCTGACTCTCCATAGACTCAGCAAGTTTATGACCCCAGTGGGAGGCAAATAACAAATGGCTGCAAACACATTTTTTTTCTTTCTTTCTTTCTTTCTTTCTTTTTCTTCTCCTGAGACAAACTCTAAAACTTCATTAACTTTATGGATGAGAATATGCTGTAACAGCCAAATTCCTAAACAGAACGTAATTAAACGTGTACCAAGGGAGCTTAATGTGACAGAAATGCCACAGAAGTGGGAAAAAAGTAATGTTGATAATGTGCCAGTGTATGGAGCACACTGGGAAAAGGAAATGTTGTAATAAAATGGCAAGGAAAACTTCTACAGAACTAGGCTTACAGAATAGGGATCCTTTTTTATAGTTCTTGGGTCTGTCTTTAGAATAAAAGCTGGTATAACAATGCATTGGTGTGAGAGCTTCTGCTTAACATTTTAGAGTATTATTTTTTTTTATTTATTTATTTTACATTTGTTAACCGGGATAGTCCGACTGGATATATGTCCATTTTCAGCTGAGGCCCGGGGAGAAAAGCTCCAATAAAACAGCAACAAAAACATAAACAAAAGACAAAAACAATGTACAAAAGTATTGGGTTGCTTGAAGAAGTGACGAAAAACATTTTAGAACATGGAGTCAGAAGTTGACATTAATAATATTGTCATAGGAACCACAAGCTAACATTGTTAGTAAGTGAGAGTGAAATGTATTAGTTAGAAGGAGAGAATTATGGCTAATACATAGTATTAGCAAACTGGCATGTGTTTTTCTGTAGTACTACTTAACATAGGCTCTGAAATAAATTACTATATACTTGCAGGTGTTAAACAGATTACAGAATACCAAAAAGACAGCCCAGTTCAACTTTGGTTTTACTTGTGTTAGATTGCACTATTTAAACTGAATAGAGAATTACATTTTTTTTCACAGAAAACCAGTTTCCTTCAGTTTTCAGTAAATTCTGCATTTTGTACATCCAGCTCCACAACTCTTGTTTTTCCACCACCAGTGCAAACTAAACAATTCAGAACCAGAAGAAGATGCTGCCCTAAGCAGTCCAGAATCAGAAGAACAACGGATATTTAGTTTACATAAACTAGTAGCCTCTTTAACTTAACATTCCTTGCATGTAGCTTCCTGCTCCTCCATCCCTGCCCCCGATAGCAAAACAAATGCAAGTCCTTCTTCCTTTCAGAGTTTGGGATGGATTAGAAGAACAAAGGGTATAAATCCACAGAAAACAAGTTTTCTTATCAGCTCAGAAATTCTTACCTCCAACTTCATGACCCTTATTAAAGCCTCTAGCCTTGTAAGCCACAATGTTCAGATTCTTAAGTAAAGGCTCCCTATAAGCTCCGAGAACCAAAAGAATGACAGCTAGTTAATGAAATTCAATTTTTCTCTAATGTCCAGCACTCGTTTTCAACAACTCTTGTAAGCTAACACTTCCTGTCCAGCAGTGAAATATGCCCCTTTTCCTTGCTGTTAAACTGAGTAATATTCATGGCATAAAACCATAAGGAAGGATGTGATGAGGAGGGGTCTGTTTAAATATTTAATGAGATAGGCTGATACACCCAGATTTTATTTATTTATTTATTTTATTTTCAGCCCACATTACTAAGAAAGACAAAGTTACTGGAGGAAGTTGTACAGTATATAATACAGAGAAAAACGTTTCACTCTTTTACAGTTTCCTTCAGTCTCTTCTTGTGTGTGTTCTTTTTACAGGCTGTATACAGTGCCTTACAATTTCAACAGTTCTGTATCTCTGTTCATGTATTCTACTTGATAAAGTATGGGTCAATTAGGTACCACAAGATTATAACTTCGATAATGTATGAGACCTGCTGTTCAATCATATGCTGAATGTTTTGAAAAAAGAGGTACTGTTCTGATACTACTGCTCTGGGGTGCATTTATTTCCTGACTGTTTGTTGGTTTGTTTGGTTGGTTGTTATCCAGGATAGAGCTAGCCACATGGACCATTTTCAGGTTCACCCTGGAAAAACCATTATAAAGAAACAGAATATATAGTGAACACATTTAACTGTACATAAATTAGACAGACCCTGAGTCATAGGTCTCAACCTCTTAAGAGGCCAGTGTGGAACACAGACCCTAGCAATGTGTGACAAACAGTCAAAATGTGGAACACCCTATTTTCACACTGCGTGAAAATGCACCATTTCCATGAGACCTGGTTGAAGTGGGCTTTCTGCCAGAAGTACAAAGTGAATGCTGTATATTTTTAAAATTCAATAGGACACACATCAAGTAAAACAAGTCAGCAGAAACCACTGATAAAATGCAATATACAGACAGTGTGGTTCAGACAGCAGTGACCTATTTCCATTAATTATGATGCACACAATCTGGTGGAGATACTTTTACCTTCATAAGCAATTTGTTATCGCAGTCAAGTTAGCCAGGCAGCTGCTTACCCCTAGTTCCTTTATTCATGTTGGTCATGAACAACAAATTCTTTCTACTTAGCTTCTCTCCTATTCTTCCACGTTATGATTCACCCCATGCCAAACCCAAAAATACCTGCATCTTCTCCCTCACTGTGTTAACTCCAATCATTTCTTCCATTTGACCAACCCTCCTGGGGAACTTGTTGATGTCTTCAAATAGTACTCCATTCCCAAGCTGCAGCATGACCCCCAAATTTGTCATCTTACCTTCTGCCACACATTCGGTGTCACTCACTACAAACCTTTCCTCCCAAACATTGAATGCACTATGCCTCTTAGATGTCTACTGCTTTTTAATCAATCAGTCAATGTTACCTCATTGTTAATAGCTATTCAACTAAATTGACAGCAGTAAAATAATGAAGGATTTTAAAGAGTCGAAACTGGTCTAAAACTTACAATCTCTCACTTACAAGTCACAACTTCTTCTTCTAGATGTATCCCTAACATATGGAGCACCTTACATACACCTGGTAAGAGTAAATGTGTCAAACAATGTATAAAATTACATGCATCTGTTAGAAATACCATTTTATTTTTAGACCATTCTTAACTTTCTCTTCAACAGTAACATGAAAAACTATGTAATCATTTCCTGCCTTTGCAGAGGCACACACAGTAATAAGGCATGGTTTAACATGTCTGATCTGATGAGTTTCAAATGAAATAACTTACACAAGTTTAGCAAAGGAGCATGTGTGACATGTTCAGAATCAACCAGTACAGGGCCTACTAAACAAAGTTTATATTATAAAATATCTCAATACTTTTGCTTTGAATGTCTGTACTCTTCACTTCACTGCTGTCCTGCATACAGCAAACACCTTAAGGCCAGCAAATGCTTAAATGCTAGGTGTGATTACTAGCCAAAGTCTCCTCTATATACTACTTTTATGCAGAAATAAATGATAATCCCACTGACGTTTACATAAACTGGTCATTTCAACTGCAATACAAGTCAACCACTTGTCTGCAAGCTTTAACCTTTGGCAACACTATACATTAATCACATATCAGAGTACGATAACATGAGAAAATTTATTACAGAAGTTGGAGTGTATGACCTTACTTAATTCTGGTCTCACCAGCAAAGTCATGCAATGAGATATACATTTTCAGGATTGCCTAATCTAAGCTAGCAATGACCAAATACACACTAAGCTACTGTAACATCCTCTGTGTGGGGAAAACACTTCTGAATGGGAACACCCTCACTTAAGCAAAGAAGAGGCAGCAAATACCACTGTTAGGTAGACACTGTCAGAATTAAGCAGACACTCACATGGCACAGTGACAACTCTATAGCACTGTTCTGCATACATTCCTTCAATAACAGAAACTGCCAGTTGTGACAGAAAATAACTGTGTGTGGAGGGGGCTGCTAACAATGAACTAACAGCAACCACCTTACTGAGTCCGCTGATTTTGTTAATGCTGCTTCCATTTCTTAGAAGCAAAACTTAAACATGCTGAGATTATGCTCATTAGTCTAAGATGCTCGCTCACATCCAGTAAAACTAGTCCCCAGACATCTGAGCATGCACTAAAAAGGGGTGCTCCCTTGGCCATCAGAGCACAGGTTTTCCTGAATGAAATGTAGGCAGCAGGGAGGGCAGCACTGAGCATGTAAGGGGAGGGAGAATTGCATTGTCAGGCACAAAAAAGTTCACTCACTTTCTTAAAGATGTAAATTACTTGACTGACTTGTATACTGCGATGCTGATTGGCTATAACTGTGATATACAAGCCAGTCAAAAGTCACAAAGCGGAGCAATGGCTGCTCATTGCGGAACAGCGGAACAGTGGGCTTAATCGACCACAAATGAGGAGCGTTCCACACAATCCGGAGCAGTTGGCTGCTCAGCCCTGAGTTATGCAGTCATCTTTTGCAATAAATGGTTGCCAAAATGAGATTAGTGTGTGACATTTATAAAGTTGCCAGTATTTTGGAAATATACATAATGTACAAAGTCAAAAATGCAAGAAAGATAGCCGAGAAGAAAGAAAAAAGGGGAGGGGAGATAAAAGTTGAGAGAAAAAGTAGAAAGGAACAGGTGGAGTGGGGGTGGAAGCTTTTGGAATAGAGAGTGGAGTCAGGAGGAGGCTATGGAAATGAGGGGGAGAAGCTGAAGCAAAGGTAGTTAAATAAATATATCCATACAGTAAACCTCTCCTGAGGAATATGATAACAAACCAGTGCTAAGCAGTTGTTTCTTCAGCCACTGTTATAGAAACATAAATTTCTGATGGCATATAAGGATTGCTTTACTATACTAATCAACCACTTGTCCTATGAAGTGCAGATCCTAGATAGCCCACGTCTTATTTTTTCCAGTTATCATAAGAATTCCATTATTTTCTATGCAGTGCTGAATGCTATCACCATTGTTGAATGCTGCTGTAGTTATGAAACATCATTGGAGTGAAAAAATACTTTCTCATAGTCATACCCCCTTGAAGTTGTATCTATAAAACGTGGCTTCTTGTTTTTGATATACCACTCTTTTTGAAAGCATTAATCAACTTGGACTGTCAGGATTGTCAAGTGTGATATATCTCCTTTCTCATATACTGGAAGACTGGAAGCAGTGCCATAATACAATCAGAAAAGTATAAAACAATAGTCCTGAATGAGACCAGGCAGATTTACTTTTAAAACACTGTCACTGATCACTAAACAACTTCAAACATGACTAAATAAAACACTACACTAGAGAGCCATTTAGTTTGAATAAGACCTACTGGTACCAGTAGCTAACTTACTTTAATGCTTTCAATTCAGGACCACAATGCCAATAGTTTGTTTCTGTTTGAATTTACAGCAACAGTATTAGGTATGATTGCAAAACAATTTATTCTCATATCATGACACTATTAAAAATGTGTACACATTAGTAAAACTGTTACGATTCAGAAAGAAATGGCTGAATTTACTGCATGCAAATTAAGGAGTACAAAATGATTCACATGTTAGAGGAGCTGTTCTGAAACAATATAACAGGATGCTAAATTTTCATGATGTGTAAACAAAATTTAAAAGAGAACACCAAAACTTTCTGAAGTATCTGTCAAAGATTCAGTCAGTTTTAGTGACTGATGTAACCTTGGCACGTGCTGATAGGTGAAGACGCCCTACTAACTATACCACAGCCAGCTAGGAACCATCACAGAGTTCAGCTGGACCACTTTTCTCTCAGTAATGTTAATGGTAGATATAGCCTGGACAATGAGCTGGTGCAGGCTCCATGTAATGCATGTATCTCCATTAACAGCATACAGCCTGTGAGTGAATCCAGACCCTCTCTCATAGACAATATGTCCAATGTCCATTGTTAGGTATATTGGGATGTTGTCCATTCCACCTCCATATAAGCTACACAGCGGGGATACCCCAGCCTGCAGCCTCCCAAATTCTAAATAAATTATCAAGTCTCATTTGTAGTGAGGCTGAAACTATACCACATTCCTAACCACACCAGATAGATATCATCAGAAGGTATCATACCTCATATGAGCATATGGTGACATGAAACTGCAGAAAAGTATAGCAACTGGAATTGTAGGCTGTCCTTCCCTGCACTGAAAGTGTGTTTGTGTGTGTCTGTGAACATGCGAGTGCAAGTTTGTTTGTGTGTGTGTGTGTGTGTGTGTGTGTGTGTGTGTGTGTGTGTGTGTGTGTGTGTGTGTGTGTGTGTGTGTGTGTGTGTGTGTGTGTGTGTGTGTGTGTGTGTGTGTGTGTGTGTGTGTGTGTGTGTGTGTGTGTAAAACAGATGGCATCCATATACAGCAGCCAGAATAGTACTCAGACATTTGGACTATGTGTTATCTCTGAAGGCTTTATTCAAGCAGACAAATCCCACAAGACCATCTTTGAATGAGGATTTACATAAATAATTACCAGAACCTGAAGTCCGAATTGTTACTTAATGTACATAGTTATCTTATTGTAAGTGCTTATGGTTGTCTAGTAACAGGTGATGGTGGACATCCACTCAAGCTGTTGGGCATTATGCCAGTCTACAGTTCACAGAATACTGTAGAGGAGTCCTACAATTAGGTACAAAAGCTAACATGCATGGTGATTATCTGTTTGAATTTGCTGAAGAACTGGTTCAGGTGTTTGGATGCATCCAGTAGTACCCTTCAATGCATACCTTGGAAAACTCTACAGAGGATCAATGTGTGTGCTGCATGACATGATAATATCCAAGCACATGGGCCTCCCAGTCTGGGATATCAGAGCTCTACCACCAAAACTTTAATAACCAGAACGAGAATATCTATAGGACAATGATGGCTGCCAAAAGAAACATCAGTGTATAGGAAAACAGTATGTTGAGCACAACCCATATGCTCAGATACAAATAACATGGCAATGTGTACTAGAAAAACCATAACATACTACACATGCACTCCGCAAATAAACTAATAGGATGTTTACACTTGGAGTGTTACAGAGTAATGATATTTTGGGGATATAGTGAATAATGCATAACCTGAC
Organism: Protopterus annectens; assembly: GCF_019279795.1. Taxonomy (NCBI): domain Eukaryota; kingdom Metazoa; phylum Chordata; order Ceratodontiformes; family Protopteridae; genus Protopterus; species Protopterus annectens. The sequence goes on from NC_056727.1 coordinate 1,204,493,334, forward strand.
TACCTACGGCATCAGATATTACTTTTATTTACTTATTTTTTTATTTTTCTGTCTAACTTGACAAGTAAATGGGTCAACTGTCCCTTTTCAGCCATAGCCCAAGCTCCACTACAGCATAAGTGAGATAACAAACAAAAGATCACCGTAATTACAGTGGTAACATGAACATAATCATAATAAGTACAAATGCGTACAATGTTTTACAATGGAGGCATAGGCATATTAATGCAGATTTTGGCACACAATATTTTAAATAATGCAATAATACATAGTAATTTGAACACACAATTTCAGTGGTAATTTAGTATATTTAAGTTTAAGGGGAAATAAAGCACCTTAAAATCATCTACAAACATTTTCATGGAAAATATACTTCTTTAGTCTTGTTTTATAACTCTTTAGTGTTTGATTTCTCATGTCATTTTGGAGGAAATTCCCACTTCTTGGAAAAGACACACATGTCCACGGGCATGTCTGTTTAAGGTGGGTGCCATCAATTAAACCATGTTAAGGAATTAGATGTCGCATGACTTTCATCATTTAGACAAGTAATAGATCACATGAAGTACAGATATCACTGCATACCTTGTAGAAACATCATTATTTATTACATGTAATTCACATCTTTCATTGTGATGTATCATACTGAGTACCTGATAATGTTCCACAAAACAGGTCTAACTCCAGCATAGGTGTTCTGCTGCACAGGAGTGGGCAGGGTGAGCTTACACAATGTGATAGGGGTATAATAATGCATGTTTTTCACTTAGATCTTGCTGTGGCCATGTGACAGTTTATATAGATTTATAAAGAAACTAGCTGGACTACACAAACACACACACACACACACACACACACACACACACACACACACACACACACACACACACACACACACGCACACACATGCACACACACTGGGGTGCTCCACTGTATCTGCCATCAGCTCAGATCCTTTCCAGGAGGTTCCACAGCAATGTCCTTGCAGTGCTTGCACTCCATTCCACATCTGCAATGAGTGCTCTATTGGGATCAGACAGCTTGTAAACATTCTTGCATGACATTAATGATCATGTCTTTTTTTTTTGGTTTGTCCTCCAAGGCTCACACTGTTTCCACTTGGCATCTTTTAACACCTTCATGCATAATGGAAAAAAGACCATCAACGTAAGAAGCCAGAATCTGCTTTGACAGGGGCTTAGTTTACTGTATCAGCACATAGATATGCAAAAGCAGTTCATGCACACAAAGTAATTCACAGTTCTATGTACATCATTGCCTAAGGAACCATCCACTCTACCAGACACCATCTGATACCCCAGTCTAAGAATGGGCATGATGGATTGTGGAGACAACAACAATCCCATTATCCAGATGTTTCTCACCACTGGATGCATGTGACCCTGAGTCTAACTGCAGCGCTGCATTGCCCAACACTGCAGAGCTGGTCTCAGCACATAGCATTATTGTGAAAGTGCTTCCAGCAGATTGTGTGACCCTCAAATGTGTCATGTGCATCACTGGTTGTGTCTTGTAAACTCATCTTCCATGGCTGTGCACAGTGTCACTGATTATTTACATTATCAGAGGAACCAGACCTAGCATCAGTGTCACTGCTGACAACCATCAAAGGGTGCTCAGCAACACCTGCCACCATATCTGCAACACAAGTAACATGAACTACAGATAAAACCTTCTCACAGGAGAGTATATATTCTAACTTCATTGAAACAGGGGTCCAAATGGAGAGGTGGCATCAGAAAAAGAAATAGAGTGACACTGTGTACAGCCATGGAAGATGAGTTTACAAGACACAACCAGTGATGTAAATACTTTCACACTGTGAACCCTATTTTTACAAAAATCTCTCAAAGACGACACTGATATATAGACTGTATTTTATATATAATGGAAAAAGCAGGTAAAAAAAGTAAAAAGAAAACTGGGTATACAGGTTCCAGGATAAAAAGTCCCCACTCCTGATGTACACACTGGTGCCAGCACTAGAAAATAAAGACAGTATAGAATCCTCATAACATGGCAACATTCCTGCCTCAGAGCTAGGCCAAGCTCAGGAGAAAGAGGTCTCCCCTGTAGTTGAAAAAAGTAGTTCACAAAAAACACAAAAACTGCCAGGCCAAGTAAGGGGCATAGAGACAATGACATGCACTGCTGAGGATAAGGAAGGGATTATGCATTATTACTATTATACAAAAAAAAAACAGAATTTCCAGAAAGTAAGAGAAAATTACAGGAAAGAAAAACACTTGCACAAGGAAAACTATTGAATTCCATAAATAATAATTTAAGATCTTCAATACATCAGATCAAAAGAAAACATAACTTAGCTGAAGAAATATTATACTGCCTGCAAAAGGAGGCAACAGAAATTTGAATGGTATAAAAATAAGCAGGCACATGAGAACAAAAAATAGATCTGAAATGGTGATTTTTTTTATGCAGAGAAAAAAGAAACTAATCAATAAAAAATGCAACTATGAATGTTGTGTTATACTACTGTAACTTCAACCAGTACTTATTCTGACTTCTATAGCCTGTGTTAACTCTGAGATGAATTGTATTGTATTGTCTTTTATTGTATTGTATTGTCTTTTACTGTATTGTATTGTATATGTCTTTTACTGTATTGCATTGTCTTTTACTGTATTGTACTGTATATGTCTTTTACTGTATGGTATTGTATTGCTTTTTACTGTATTGTATTGTATATGTCTTTTACTGTATTGTACTGTATATGTTTTTTTATTGTATTGTATTATATTGTATATGTCTTTTACTGTATTGTATTTTACTGTATTGTATTGTATATGTCTTTTACTGTATTGTATTACAATGTATTTTACTGTATTGTATTGTATTGTATATGTTTTTGCTTTTATACATGTAATATCAGAGTACTCATTATACTCATTTTACTTGTAATATTTGTGGAGCTTTTCTCCACGGGCCTCCAATGAAAATGGGTTTCTGACCCAGTGGACTTTCCTGGTCAATAAATGCCAATAAATAAATAAATAAAAATAAATCAACTCCAAATGTATTTGAAGAGAAATCCAGGCAAAGACAACCAGATTTTGTAAATTTCATAACAAAAATAAATTAACAAAGGTGAATGCAACTGAAAGTAAGAATCCTACTGAGATAGAAATTAAACAACTCGACACTGAAGTGATATATCAATTGTGAAGTGAATGATTTAGTGTGGAGACTCTGATACAGGCAATATTGCAACATAATAGATCAGTGAAGGAGCAGCAGACAAAGCAGGATACATTTGAAGAAGATATGCCACAGGACAGTGCTCTGGAACTTTCTGTAGGAAGCTCACAAGAAATTCCAGATATAATTGCACTGCAAGGAAAAAACAAGGAAACAGAGTTTAAATGTGGTGCTCTAAGTAGATAAGAAAATGATCTAAAGGAAGACCTGCTTGATTTAACAGAGATTGACAAACATATTAAAACAGATGAAAGAGAGAAATATCAGAAAATACATAAAACCCAAAGTTAGAAGATTGATAAAACAGATGAACACAGTAAATGAGACTGTTACAAAAGAAAGTCATGTAATATAACATAAATAAATATGATATACTACTGTGCAGCTAAACTAATAACAGATAAAAGTGTTAGTGAAGACATGTAGAGTAACATAGGAAAGGAAGGAACCAGTAGACTACAACCATGGGAGCACCAAATAAAGGAAACTGTAAAGCAAAAAAGGCAAGAAGTATCACTGTAAGAAGAATACAGAAAAGGGAATAGATCATCAACAATACTTAGGAACAAATTTACAAACTCAACAGATTATTTGTTCAGTGCCTTTCCAACACTCCGCTAATACTCCACTTTTTATCCTACTCCATCACATACTATTAAACACTGTTCCCTTCAATCTCAATAACTAACTTCTAAGACTTCTCTAATATCAGAACAATGTATAAAATGTATTTAAATATGTTAGTAATAAGGTTTGTCTTAAATGTTATTCTTAAATTTTATCTCTTTGTAAAATTGTTACTCTTGGAATTTTGTACCTTTTCTATATACTTGTTTCCTCTGTAATATATTTTTTTAGTTACTAACAATTTATTTTACTGGAGCTTTTCTCCCTGGGCCTCTGCTGAAAAGGGGCTCTCACCCTAGCCAGATATTCCCAGTAAATAAATGTAAAATAAATAAGTAAAGAAAAATAAATAAGGTAAATGTAAAAGCAACATGCACTATTAAAACAGCTCAGGATTCATCATACACTATTTTCAACACTAAACTAAAAATATTGGTGCAAGCAGAAAAACTTAGAAGGTATGCAGATAACTACAAGGAAAAAGTACAAAATATGCAATTCCTTAATGACCCAAACATTTTTTTAGAGAACTGAGAAACAAAGCAGAAGCAAAAGCAATAAAAACACCACAAAAAGAAGAAATAAGTACATTTTGGAAAAGCATTGATGAAGTTATGTTGGACATAACAAAAATGCCAAATGGATAAAAGAGTTAAAATAAAGACTGTTAAAAGTAATAATATAGAGAATATGAAATGGGGGTAAGTTGTTGTTGTTGTGTCTTTTGGCTTTTCCCGGTTAGGGGTTGCCACAGCGGAACTCCGGTCCGCTAATGATTGGCAGTAGATTTTTATGTGCCGAGTTGCCAGCTCTGACGCACAACCTTTATGAAGGTATGCCCATTCACGCATGTCTCCACACAGAAGACACTCTAGCTGACAATGGGGGTAAGTAATAGCCAGAAAAACTGAGACAAGATTAAGAACATCTCTTAACTGGAAAACTCTGGGCCCAGATGCAGTATCCAAATTCTGGCTAAAGGTATTAATATCATTATACAACTATTTAGCTCTCAGTAAAACTTACTTACATGCACACCCTGAACAGAAATTGACCTGGTTAACAACAGGAAAAAAATCATGCTCCTCCTTAAGAGTAAACCTGCAAGCCATCCTAAGAACTATGGCCAACAACTTGCTTTCCAGCAATATATACATTATATATTAGAAGTGATGAAGACAACATTTATAGACATCTAAAAAACATTCTGTCATGGCTAAAAAAATGTAATAAAAGAAATTCATATGGAACAAATGATCATATGTTGTTAAACAAAGCATTAACAGATAGCAGTAAAAAGATGAAGAATCTAAGTATGGCATGGATAGATTACAAAAATGCATTCAACAGCATTCCACATTCAAGGATAAGGAGATGCTTACAGATGCATAAGATGCACCTTACTTTGATGAATTGCACTGTGGTGACTATGAAACAGTGGCAAACCACTTTGCAGCTCAAACATGATAAAGGGCAATTATTAGCTCAGATATAAAAATTAAACGGGGATATTTTAAGGTGATTTATTGTCAGTTCTGCTGTATTGTCTTACCTTTAACCCATTAAACAGTTTAATTAATAGACTAAGTTTAATAGGCTATGTTATGGTCACAATTTGGCTCCCAGAATCCAACCTTGTTTAAAGACATCTTATTTGTTTTATGTGGGTGATTTAAAATTGTACATTTCATCAGATGAACTTCAAATGGTTAAAACCTTCTCAGCTGATATAAGAATGTTATTTGGTCTTGATAAATGTGCAAAATAAACTTTATAAAAACAAGGCTGAAATACCAACAAATATCAACCTGGTACATAAATGTGATACAAAGGAACCTGAGGGAGTGTATAAATATTTGGGAATAGATGAAGGGTCAGCAATAAAACATGAACACATAAAAACAAAGCTCACCAAGAATTACTTCAGAAGACTAAAGCTAATGCTGAAAACTACCCTGACATCTAGGAATAAAGTCCAAGCTATAAATCAATTTGTTCTTCTTGTTCTAACTTGCAGCTTCAATGTGATTATCTGGCCTCAAACAACATTGAATCAGATGGACCAAAAACAAGAAAAATGCTGAATGCTTATCAAATGATATAAAAAACAGTGCATACCAAGAACATCTGTTGCTCTAAAGGAGGTGTGGGCCTATTTGAAATTGATTACATGTATATGTCTGCATTCAGGGAACTACACACGTATTTGCTGACCTCATCAGATCCAAACATAGTGAGAGTTCTAAAACACAAAGAGAAAATGTCTAAGATGACATCTTTACTTAGTTTAGGAAAAGCATTTCTGAATAAAGTGGAAATGGAAATCAAATCAGACAGCAACAGAAAGTGACAAAAAACTAACAAAAAAACAAAAACAAAAAAGAAAGATTATAAAGAAAAAAGGAAAAAGAAATGGAAAGCCCACATTGTGGCAAAAGCAGAGAAGTTCTAGAACAATATCATGTGATGCTGATGATTTGACATGGGAAGGATTAAGGAGAGGTGAAGTGAAACCAAAAAGATGAGAGACTAATAATGGTGACCCAAGATAGTGGCTACATGCACATTGGTTTACAAAGTCTGTATTAAACGTGGGACAAACAGACCAATCTGGGTTCTATAACAAAGAAATGGACACAGTTGTACATCTTATTGCTGCATGTGACACACCCAGGGCTGAAGGTCTGTATATAGCAAGGCTAATGTCCAGGGGATTGTGTAAACACTATAATACAGAAGTAGGTAAGAAGCATTAGAAACATGAGCCTCAGAGCATTAACAATAAAGAAGTTCAGATCACACAGGATCACCCAATACCAACAGTTCAGAAAATAAATGCAATAATATCAGATGCAGTAGTCCAAGTCCAAGGGAAAAAAAGACAAAAGTAGCATTAATGACTGAAATTGCTACAACTAGTGATTATAGTGTCTTACATACAGAGAGACCCAATGTTGTAAAATTCCAAGATTTGCAAGCAGAAATGGGAGCAATGTGGAAGAAAGATATTTAGACAGTTCCAATAGTATCAGGAAGAACAGAACTAATAAAGAAGGACTTACAGTCATGTTTAAAAATCCTACCAATACTTGTAACTCCATATGAACTGTAAAAGGAGGCAAATCTGGGTATATTGTAATGCAGTGAAGAACACTTTTGGCTAACATCAAAGACTGAAACAATACCAATTTCAGGAACTCAGACTATACTATACCTTAGGAATGTGGTCCATTCCTGTCACAGTATTAGAAACCCAAAACATATGGAGAAATTAAATAGAGAGAAACCTACCTAATTGTGCATGATAATGCACAACGAGCATAGAACCACCTGTCAGTCTCAGTGCAGCATGTGAAACTCTTGAGGTTTCTGTGATGATATTCACCCATATCACAAACCTAAGATATAATAATATTTCTACATATAGACAGGACATGGTACATGCCTGCCATCTCCTCCTTATATAAGCAGCACAGACCTGACTCCTGGTGCTGCCGTATATGTACAGGGAGTCTGCTGAGGTACCAGCACTAGTGAACTATTGACACATAGTACTCAAATGATAATGCATACCTGCATTCTGGGGTGAAACAACCAAACCAGTGCTTCTTCTTAATATCCTGCATGGTGACGTATAATCATTCAGTGTGAACAGAAATAATTCCATCTCTTTCAAGGTTGTTGATAGTGCCTCCCCATTGCAATGCTCTGGAGTATTAATACCCAAGGAACATCCATGGACATGGTCACACATGTCCGTGACATGATTTTGATATGCCTACCCTCTGTGATGATGACTCCACACAGCATTTCTCCTTTCTTATCATGCTCTAGCCTGTCACTGAAGAGCCAGGACATGCTGTCTGGGGGGGTGACACTGTCATTCTGTACATCTGAGAAATTGTTAGGGCATACTCACTGTCCAAACATCCTAATAAAACATAGGATACATTGATATGTTAATATGTATAATAACAGCAAATATTTCATTAATCTATTATTTATATGCTTTTCTAATTCTAGACATAATGCATATGCATCTTGCTCTCTCTCTTTATATATATATATATATAAAATTCTACATACACACACATGTATATGTATATATATATATATATATATATATATATATATATATATATATATATATAATATATATGCGTATGTGTCTCTCTCTCTCTCTCTCTCTCTATATATATATATATATATATATATTAAAATCTAAATAAAAAAATGAACTTACTCATGCACTTCAACATTGACAAAGATACTTTAACATAGAAAAATATCGGTAGGAACAAGGTCAAAATTACCTAAAGTCTATTTCATTAGTTTTTTATGACAATTAAGAATACCACTGTTTAGAAGATAACTGTAAATAATTGCAAATGTTGCAGTGGTGTGCAATAGTAAACTATACCTACAAACTACAGAGAACATTATTACTAAAATACCCAGAAGTCAAACATTTTTGCCATTGTCAAACACAAACATCTTCCTTATAACTGACCTAACTGTTTGAAAAGTACCAAACTATCCATTTATAACAGCACTTTGCAACTTTCTACTTGCACCATAAGCATCAGATTCATTATGCTGCCATCACCCCAGTACACTCATATTTACATTAAGATGCCTTGCATAACAAATGACGTTCATGTTTAAGGACTAGCTGCTTATGCAGTGCCGGGGCCCATTTCTGGTAAATAAATGTCTGCAGTGTACAGATGTTTTTGTTACTGGTATCCAGGGTCAGTATTAGTACATTGACTTGCACTGATGATGCCCAGTGGACTTACATAAATGGAAGGTGCAGGTTACATTAACATAGTTTTCATACATACTGAAGATGAACATTTTTATTTTCCTTGACTCATTCAGTAGATGTACAGGTCATAAACAAAGCTGGCTAGTTTCCAACATATTTCTGAAAAGTTAAAATCTTAATTTTTTTTTTCAGTAAAGTAAGAATTTATTTTTTTTTTCAGAAATATATTTTATTGATCATTGATTCCTTGATTGAAAAATAGTTGTCCTCATAGATTCAGAATTGCCAGATTACTTAAAATTTGAAGTGTTGTAAATTAGTATTAAATATGATTTGCAAAAATCCAAAATTTATTTATTTATTTATTTATTTAACATTTGTTTACTGGGAAAGTCCGACTGGACACAGATCCTTTTTCAGCAGAGGCCTGGGGAGAAATGCTCCATGAGTAACAGCAAATTTTCATGCACACATTACAATAATCAGAAAGTATAAAGAATGCAAACTGTAGTGTACATAAGAACATATACATTTGTTACATTTTGACAACAAAATCTAGGCTATGAACTTAGCTAATACTATTTGTAGGTATGACTTATGTCAAGATATACAGTTAAGAGAGGTCGGTAGGAACAAAGGATTAAACACTGGGGGAGAAGTTGGATATGTTTTGGATATACTGTGATGTATCAGAGCACACATGATGGGTTAGTACAGGAACATAGCCACTTCTTTTAATTATTATTATTTTAATTATTATTAAATGCGTGGAAGGTATCCGTGGTGGTGCATCGGTAGCATTGTTGCCTCATATAATGAGGTTCTCCCATTCAGTTCTCGGCTGGAATGCAGGGAGTGCCTTCTGTGTGGAGTCTGCATGTCCTCCCCGCAGTTGGGTGGGCGTAAGAAAGACATGCGTAAATGGGCGTTCCTTTGTTGAAGGTTGAACATCGAGCTGGCACCTCGGCGTTCGTAAAAATCTACTGCCAATCATTAGCAGACCGAAATTCCCCTGTGGCGACCCCTAACCAGGAAAAAGCCGAAAGACAAACAACAACATTAAATGCGTGGAAGAATTGCCTTTAAGACCTATTGTATCTAGTGATGGTCCCAAGACAGAGACCATGTTCACTGAGAAAAATATTATTGAGGTGGTAATATTATGTCCACCTTTTATTAGGGACTCTTGATTTAATAGATAACTTAAAATGTTAAAGTTTACAAAGGGGAAAATGTATTAACTATCAGTACTGAATTGTTGTTTTCATTTATTCCTGATGATTTAGGTATATTAAATGAAGCACATTTTAATGTCCATAAAGTAAGACTATTGACTGAAATGTTAGATGTAGTTTTAACTAAAATTACATATTTTCTGAAGGCCAATGTGTTGTCAAAAAGGGGTAGCCATGAGCATCACAAGGGCTCCCAGTTATGTTTATTTATGGCCTACTGGGAGAAAATGTATATTTATGAAGGTGAATTCTGGGTTAACAGCAACCATTCTCTCTGTTTTATCAATGATATTTTACTTATTTGGTGAAATGATATGATTGCTTTGGAATGATTCATGTTATATCTGAAGCAGGTTTCTCATTTCTTGAGAGGCATTTTTCAGTGGAATTTAGAAAATATGACTTTCCTAGATATTACATATATAATCAAGGGGAGTACTTATGTACCAGGAATTAAAGAAATAAAGTGTAACATTTATCTCAAATTAGAATGTATGTACCTAGAAGTTGAAGGGCAACTTTGTGAAAGGACTAGGAATTTGTTTGAGGTGTTTAACTAAAGGTAGTTCTATTTATGAAAAATAAAATTACAATTTGTTTTATAGATTTGTTAGAGTGGGCTACATATCATTATTTCTACTGATATGATTGAACATGTTAGATGTAGGAGAGTCTCTTATTACAAATGTTTTGGTTTGTAATTCACTGGTAGTAGAATTTGATTGTTTTCTGTTGATAGTGAAGACAAAGTATTTCATTTTGATTCATTCAATTAATGTGGGAGTTTATTAAGCATGCTATAAAAGATATAAGGAAACGTTTGACTGGTTTTCAATGTATAGTTTGAATCTACATTTGTTTTTCAGAGAAGTAGGAATTATAAAGATTTTTTAAGAACCATATAAGTACCAAAGTTAGCCAACAGAAAAAAAAATGTTGATTTGTGGCAGCTGCAAACAATGTCATTAAATTAATTATGGTTCTGATTTTTGTCTTATTAAAGGCATGTAAAATTATCTTCCAGGATACTTTAATTGTATATCCAAGAGTGTGGTTTAAGTTGCTTGTCGTGTTTCTTGTTCTGCCTTTTTACTGATAGAACTAGTTGTATTGTAGGTTACATCAGCACATTTCTGAACCTGTACATGCAATTAATGTAGCCAGTGAGATTAATGCTTTGTTTAAGCATTCTAACAGTTTGCAATAAGTTCAGAGGTTTCACAATTTTATTTTAAACAAGAAACATTGAATTATCACTTATGACATAGGCAGTTGCACTTTTATATAAATGAAAACAAACCATATTGACATATTTTAGTTACAAACATTATGCATCACATATAATCTTCTATACAGCCATTGTCAACTGAACATTACACAGCACATTCAATTCCTTCCTTCCCTTAAACCTCATTCCCCTTCAAAAAATATTATTCTGCATTTATTGTTCTCTCACTTCCCATTTTCTATGTAATTTGCTCCTATCCTTTTCTAAAGGTCCCACTTCCATTTCTTTTACCTCTGTTATTATATTCACTACTTCTAATACTGTTGGTTTAAACTTCGATTTCCATTTTCTTCACATGCTTTTTTGGCAGCCACCATAATTAAATTCAGCAAGGCCTTACTACGTCTAGGCAGCTCTGATTCTTTATCACAGCTCAAAAAATCATTTCCTTGGTGACACCAATTTACTCACCCAGTATTTCAAACAGAGTAGTTTGCAGGGAGTTTTTAAAGAGGCTTCGCATTTTTAATAACAAGATGTGTTCATGTGAATGAGAAATGTGGAAATATGTTTGATTCACTGAACTAGAAGGAATATTATTGGTAAGCTCAACTGGATGCTTTTACATTGTCAGGTACTAATAACATAGACATTTTAAAGTTGTTTTAAAAAGATGTTTGATATATTAGATTTTTTAATATGTTAATATTGTAATTGAATAAGTATATCATTGGAATTAATTAATTTGATTTGCTAATAATACTATTTGAGTATGTCTTTTTTTCATTGCACATTGTCTGATGAAGTATACAAATGAATGCATTTTATGTGTCCTTTTATTTTTATTAACAGTAAAGAGAATTTGTTTTTTGTCAGTTCTTTTTGTATTTTTTTTTTTTTTACTCTTCATGGTTGGTTCTTGTGTTTATTTGTCTCAGTCAGCTTTTAGTGTGTTTTTTGTTTTATGCAGTTAGTGAAGGGCAACACATGTAGCACAGCCTCAGGAGTGTCAAGTGTTTGGTCAACTAATGCTTTCATCGACATCTGGAAGTGCAAGGTTGTTTGTTCGAGCATCCGGTTTATTAAATGGACATTATGTTGAATGTTTGCTTTGCTAAAAAAGGTAAATGGGATGTAGAATAGTGCATTGTAAAATTAAATTTGTTTTTTAAGTGTACTGAGTGTTAATGGTTGTTTGTATGATGTTATGAGTGTGCAACATGTCTGGGCACATGTTTTACATGTTGACCACTCATTATATAATTGGCCTCGGACACTTACTGAAAATGTAATAGACGAGTAACATTTGCATCTTGCAAAAGATTTAAGATATTCTAAGAGCTGTAAGCAAAGGCAGTGTGTTTAAGATTTAATATTAGTGGCAAAGGATATGTGTTGCATCTTTTAAGTCCATAAATAGAAAACACCTTCTGACTGTATTTCAGAGCAATAGTTGGTACCTGAGATGTAATAACATATGCATTCCACCAAAATTGTAGGTGCTTTTAACATTCCCACTGAAGGGCAGTGACCTTCTTGTAGTACTTTAAATACAAGCATACAGATAAAATAGCCTGACCTTAGAGCAACTGGTAACCAACCAGCTTTCCACAATGATAGTCAGTAGTGTTACTGTTTTGGTAAGTTTAACCTGAAATGACATATTTTATTGAAGCAAGTTTTCAAATATTCTGTGATTGCCTTTCAGTGACAAGTAATGACAGCTAGCATATGCTCTGAAACAGGAATTAAACTCTTTTACCAAATGTTATCCTGGCTTCTTTAGTCTAAAGTTAAGTACTTGATGTAAACGTATCTACAAACACTGCACCTAGGAGGAAAAAAATACAGACAGTTAGAATAACAAAAAGAATAAATGATCAGCAAAGCAAGGCATCCCAGTGTCAGCCCAGTTTTTATTATTCCTTGACAAGCTAGTTTGGTTTACTGACTGACAAAGATTACAGATGAAGACAGCATTTTTATACAATCTTGAAAGATATAGCCCTGCCTCTTTACACATACACTGTGTCCAAATCAGGTTGCACATCTATTTAAAATTGCTTGTGAGCAGACTATTTTAAAAGTTACTACTATAACAGGTTTCTTCCCTTTTTCAGTGACAAGTACAGCGTCAGCATTCCTTTCTTCAGCTTGCTTTATCGTCATATATTCTTACTGCTTAATTGTCTATCACAACATTTCTAATGAGAAAGGCTATTTATTATTGTTATTATTGTTATTATTGTTACAGCTGCAGTTCATATCTACATTATTACTGTTGTTGAATAATTCAGAACTAATGAAAGTTTGCAACTCACAAAGTAGTACAATACAAAAGCTTAATAAAAATTTCATATAAAGTCTGCAGCATTGTAGCATGTATATGCAAGGCACAACATCTGCTCCTGTTATTCATTCTATAAATAATGTGTGAAATAGAACAATATACATTTAGTGATTCGTTGATATTAATGGCATATATGTACATTTTACAAATCATGTATTTTACATTATTTGCATTCTTTATACATATAGTTTAGGAATGTTTGATAGAAATAGAAAAGTACAGGCTATTAGAGCTTCCAGGTTGAATCCAACCCAAGAGGGATATGAGAATGAACTAACTAATCTTAAAGAAAGACTGTTAGCTAGATCCTATAATATAAATGAAATACACAGTTGTTACCAAAATATAGAACAATATAGAAGTGATAGGGCTATCCCATACTTCTCGGATCATAGTGCAACTGTATATTCCAACCCTCATAATAATAGAGGAACAAACCAAGAAATAAGGACTAAACAGAAATGTTCTACTTTTTATACACATGACTTCAATGAAATTAGAGAAATTATCTCTAAACACTGGAGGATGCTGATTGTTGTCCCATTAATTAAAGATATTGTTGGTGAATATCCACAATTCATTTTTAAGAATAAGATGAATTTGCACAGAATTTTATGTTATCCCAATACAATGGAAGCCATCAGTAATAGCTCACATAGAAATGGTATGTATCCATGTAATAACTGTCCATTTTGCACCCATATTTCTAATTATAATATGTTCGTCCACCCGACTACTTCTGAATGTTTTCAGTTTGAAGTTATTGCTACATGTAATACTGAACATGTAGTTTATATGGCAATCTTCACTTCCTGCCCTGCCTTCTATGCAGGTAAAACTGATAGAAGGTTCAGGGACAGGATACGAGAACACCTTTACCAAATACGCATTCAGTCTAGTAATAATGCTTTATCTAAGCATGTTCTTGCGACAAACACCAATTACACTTTTAAATTTATGGTCCTCCAGGTGAATAACCCTAGCCCCAGAGGGGGAGATATCATAAACTATACAGAAAGAACAGAGATTAAATGGATTGTTACACTCAAGGCACATGTTAGTCCAGGCCTGAATGATAAAATTTCACTTAAACCTGTTTTGAAAAACAGGAGACCACTTGTTAGGTAAAATTTTTTTTCTATATTATTAGCTCTTAGTTTTATATTAGACTTGTATAAATCTATTTGCTTTTATTGAAATCTCTTAATATAAATTTTATATAACTATATAGGTGTGACTGGATATTTTCTGAGTATTATTTTTATAATGAACAAGTTATAAGTAAGAGAAATGCTTTCTATAAGCTTTCATCGATCTGCATATTTCTTGTCTTTGACTTTAAGAACTTGTTGAAAGAATTCATGATGATGTCATCTAGTTAATTATTTAATTGCATACCTGCTATATAAAATGTTCACCACTCCTTACTTCTGTTTGTTAAAGGTCTGAGGAAGCCTTCTAGTGAAAGTGCTTACCTTTTTTATATGCCTAAATAAATATATCTGGTGTTATCTATGATGGATTATTTCTTGGATGTTCTAACAGTATAGACTTCTGTCTTCCTACTGGGACTATATTGATGCTGAAGACTGCTTTATATACTGGGTTGCTCCTAAGTGCCATCATTTACTTTTTTACTGATTAATACATGTTTTATGCAACTTCTAATAGAAGAGCCATTCTTGCTGTTACAATACATCAGTGTGTGTCAGTGTGTGACCCTTGTTTCAGGCTGCTGTGACCTTTCTACTCTATTTTTGCCTGTGTCAGTGGCTGAGCTAACAATTCTAAAAACCACTGTGAAGTATTATAGCTAGTTTGCATCTGTTGTCTGACATTTGATTATTAGAGGAATTATTTTCAGTATAAATATTTATTTATATTAATAATTATGCCATGATAAATAGAGGAATTATTCATAAGCACTATCTTATCTTGGTTGATGCACTCTTAGCCAGGCATTCCATGCAGCTTTTTATGTCACTGGCATTCACATAAAAGATTGTTCACACATGCTGCTCAGAGAAGATTTCTGTAAGCTGGTGTCCCAACATTGCTTGAGATCCCAATGCTATAACAGTTCCCCCTGAACAGACATGAGAACCCATGTTTTTGATTTTGTTTATTTCATATTATCAAGCTTCGTTAGTTCAGAACACTCCATAAATTGTACAATGTCTTAGACCTGATGCATTTGGTCCACTGTCAAAACCTGTATTGCACATTCGATTCCACACTTGATAACAATTACTAGGCTTATACATCCTAAAATGCCAACTATGACCAGTATAAGTTGCATTATTTTCCTCCCCAGCTACTGATAGAACCATTCAGCCAAGAGAACCATGTTTTTTTTTCTATTTATGCTTTTTGAGCAACTTCCTCAATTAGCTTGAGTTGACTCCTGATTTCAGGTTTATTATCAGGAATATAAGTACAACATTCCTCTCCTATTAATGCACAAGTACTTTCTTTACTAGCAAGAACAAAGTCTAATGCTATGCTGTTTTGTAAGACCATAGTTCAAATGGCAGTCATTTGTAAAGTAACTTCTTCTATTGCTTCAAATGTAGCATTACTTAATTCTTCCAATAATCTTGCCAATTTTCTAATTTCCCAAATAGCTTTTCCTGCTCCATAGAATGGAAAATTTGCTGCTCCTGCAAGGACATCATCTCCTATATCCATTTTCTTCTATGTTAATATGTCTTTTTAATCTAACATTTCTAATATTAGAATCAGGTAATGTTGTAGTATGTCTAATGGATGGAATTACATGTCCCAAATAACACAATCCAGTCCAGTTCCCAGGAAGCCATTTGTAGGCTTTATTACCACATATGTAATATATGCCTGTTCTAATTGGAACCATCCATGTTGTAACCCAATATTTAGGTCTAGCTTTTTTTAAATGTGCAGCATGTTTCATTACTAAAATGCTCAAAACATTGTTCACTGGCATTTTGGGTAGCAATAATAATATTACAAGGACTTTTCCCAAGAAATGGGTGGTTACTTGTTCCTTCTCCTTGTAAACAAACATCAGCACTCACATTTGTATGGACAAGCCTCAAAAAAGGATGTGTCTTTGGGAAAGAGTTATTTCTTGGAACCCAGTCTTGATTTGTGAGGTTTAACATTTCCAGAAGGGTAAATAGAATAGGTCATAATGGAATTCCATTGTTTGCATCTTGTGGTATCTCAGCACAGATCGAACATTGTTTAGCTTTCAAGGTTTCTGAATACATTTGCAATGATTTGGTAAAGATATTGAAGTTTATCTTTCCTTGTGTGGCTGAGTAAAACCTTGTCAGGATCATGATTAATATCAGGGTTTTCATGATTCAATATTTTCTGGAAAAGAAAAGAATTGTGTTCTTATTAGTTGCATCTGATATTATGTCCCTTTATATCAGTTATTACATTTATAAGTTATTCAATTTTCTCCCCTCCATTTTAATATTTTAACTTGATCTTTATGAATCCAACTACTTTTTGGTGGCTGATTTTTATATGGCTGGATTTGTACAGCCACTAACCCCACCTTGGTAACAATGTAGGGTCCTATCCATTTTGAATCCCATTTACTTGTGTTTCCAAACTGATGGACCGTTACAAGATCTCCTTGTTCCAATTGTACCTCACTCGATTCCCAAATCTCATTTTGTTTACTCAGTTCTAGATTATGGGCTTGCTGGTCCCACAATTTTGTTTCTTCTAATGGTATGCCATAAGGGATTTCTCCTGCTTGCAAATTCGTAGGTCGACCCATCATTAGTTCATAAACCCACATCCCTGAGGAGAATTTTGCATCTTAATCAAAATGTTGGGTAAATGTTTTACCCAATGATTCTCGTACTCAGAAATAATTTTCTTTAATCCTTCCTTCAGCATTCTATTAGCTCTTTCAACTTTTCCAGAACTCTAAGGATGGTAAGGAGTAAGAAACCTTTGCTTGATCCTCCAAGTTTTACACATTTGTTTTGTCACTTTTCCAGTAAAGTGAGTCCCTTGATCACTATGTATTTCTCTACTTACAGATCATTAATACCTCAAGAATTACAGGCAGCATTAATATATTTGGGGGGAATGGGACCCCTATAAAGAACCATGGACTGAAAGAAGGGAAAAACTTGAGCAGGGACAGAGAATATTTGGATGATCCAGAGAAGACCCATGTTCTCTAACTATTGCAATGATGCCAGTTGGGAAAAAAGTTATTAAAGAAATCTGGGAAAGTAAGGCCCATTGGAATGACATTCAAGAATTTCTACAAGATATGTCACCTCATCCTAGAGTTGACTGGGGAAAAATAAATGAAATAAAGTTAGGAGAGAGAGGAGATTTAGATGAATATATTCACAGAAAGTCGGGTGTTTACAGATTGTATAGTGGACAAGAAAAGCCTGTAATGGATAACCCAGCATTTCTAGAAACAGTGTTAGAAGGATTACCAATTTGGTTGAAAAGGGCCATCCTAGTAAGGGGTCAGCCTTGTACATATGATGATTTATATAAAGCTTTGTTATCACTTTGGGAAATGAGGAAAGAATTAACAGATAAACCAAAAGAAGTTAAAACAGTATATGTTAATGAAGGGGAAGTAAATCAAACCTGTGATAAAACAAAGTACAAGGTAAAATGCCAAAATGTAAGATAGAAGGATATGTAGCCAAGGATTGCTGGTCACGAGGTGGGGGTTGAGCTGGACAAAGACCTAGTTAGAACAGAAAACAGGAAGAAAAAGAGAAAATAAATAGGGATGGAGTTCCTCAAGCTCTTCTGGAAAGATTGGAAAATCTTGAAAAGAAGAAGGCAAATCCTTTCTTATCCAGTTAGGAATTTTGGGTCTCCATGGCCACCCTAAAAAAACGGCTCGGATGATGCCCAAATTTGGGTAGGAGGCCACTTAGATATGTATTTAATAGATACAGGGGCCACAGTTAGTATTACTACAAGAACATTCCCCAGGAACAAAAATGATAAATTTGCAAGGATTGAGAGGAAAATCTCTCAAGCTCAAGTAAGTCTCCCTATAGAAACAAAGATAGGGGAAGACACCTACCAGCATGCATGGGTATCAGGTCCTCATCTACAAAACATCA
This sequence comes from Protopterus annectens, assembly GCF_019279795.1. Taxonomy (NCBI): domain Eukaryota; kingdom Metazoa; phylum Chordata; order Ceratodontiformes; family Protopteridae; genus Protopterus; species Protopterus annectens. Next base: position 1,204,511,887 of record NC_056727.1, read on the forward strand.
TTGGAAATGATATCTTAAAACAAAGAGGTTACATTATAGATTTGTGTAACAGAGAATTGATTAAGGGACCGTTAAATTAAGTATTAGTCATCTCTGAAACATTATGCAAACACAGTGTCAAAGACCCAGGACAGTATGATTTAGTTGAGTTATTAGAAACACCAAAGCAAGAGTTGGCTCAGCTAATTTATTGCTATCAGGATATTTTTTGCTAAACATAGGAATGATTGTGGACAAGTCCCTGACTTTATTATTAAAGTAAGAGACAGTCCCAAGAAACCTATAGAACAATATCCAGTAAAGAAGAACAGGCAATACTGAATATTGTGAAAGCTTTAGAAGCACAAGGGGTAGTGAGAAAAGTTAATTCACCAGCTAACAGTCCATACTGGCCTATACAAAAGCCAGATGGAAGTTATCATCTTACTGCTGATTACAGAGAACTTAATAAGGTGATAACTCATTCTTTGCCAATAGTAGGAAACATGCCTGATATTATTGCTCAGATTCAGGAAAAAATGAAAATTTTCTCCACATTAGATGTGAATAATGGTTTCTGGAGTATTACTCTAGATAAAGACTCACAATTGAAAATTTCTTTTACTGTAAAAGGCCAACAGTATACTTGGACAAGAATGCCTCAGGGCTTTCATAATGCTCCAGCAGTTTTTCATCATGTAATGCAGGAAATTCTAAAACCACTAGAATGTAGACCTTCTATTATTCAATATGTGGATGACATACTTGTAGGAACAGAAACTGAAAAGCAGCACTTAAATGCATTAACAGAAATTTTTCAAGCAATAAGACAATCAGGATTAAAACTGAACCCTAAGAAGAGTCAGCATTAGTGAAAACAAAAAAACTTATCAGACAGTTACCAATTCCAGTTACTGTCATAGGGTTAAGACAAGCCCTAGGAATCTTTGGATTCTCAAGAGAATGGATACCATATTATAGAGGAAAAGTAAAAAGTAAAACCCTTGACTAATATGCTTAAAGGAAACAAAACAGGGAGGTGAACTTCTCAATTGGAATGATGAGTCACTAGCAGCTTTCTCTAAGGTCAAGGAAGAACTCATTTCTGCACCTGCTTTGGGTGTCCCAGAAAGAGATAAAGAGCTCATCATACAGTTTGGACACAATGGCCTAACTATGATGGCCATAGTGTTACAAAAAAGATGATCTCAATATCAGGTTTTGAGTTATTATTCCCGAGCTATGAGTCCAGTTGAGAAAGGAATGAGAATGTGAGAAGCAAGCCATTATAGCAGAATGGTGTACTGAAGTAACATGCCATATGATTCAGGGCTCGCCAGCTGTGCTACAGACCAAACATACTCCAGTGAAATATATGTTAGAAGGAAATCCAAAGGGCATAAATAATGCATGACTTGGTAGAATCACTGCAAGTCTTGCAAGTTAGAAAGGAGGAATCAGAGTAGAAATCCCCGCAGATTAAGTTTTTATCAAAACTGTTTAATTGCCAAGGGGAATCTCATGAATGTCCTGACTTGGAAAATGAAGAAGAACACTTAAGGGTGGGCACATAAACTATTGAAGAGCATCAGAATTTATATATATATATATATATATATATATATATATATATATATATATATATATATATATATAGATATGGATCCAGATTCTGGAGCTCTGAAATAGGGTGTTTTATGACAGAATGGGTAATATACAATGCAGTGACCAAAGAACACACAAAGGGTAGTCTCCCAGGGGGATGCTCAGCACAAACGCTGAACTAGAAGTAGTTAAACAAGCCTTGTTATTGCCCAGACCTGTAAGCATTTATACAGACAGTGAATATGCATTCCGAGTCTTAACATCATCTCGTCCCATTTGGGCAAGGAGAGGTTTGATTACAGCTGATGGTAAACCAATCAGTCATCAGGAAGTGTTGACAGAAATTTAGAGTTTGATAAAATATGACAGTCCTTCTACAGTGAGTATAAATAAGGTCAAAGCTCACACCAAAAATGAGATATACAGTCAGGCCAATAAAACAGTAGATCAGCTAGCAAAAGAAGGAGCCCTTGACTCCAAAGAAACTTATCCAATACAAAATGTTCCTCAGTACTGGGCATGGGAAGCAAATGACATGGAAGAAAAACAAATAAGGGAAATGGCACAAAATATTTTATATAAGTGACAAATACAAATGGACTTACCTCTAAATCCTTTACCTTTACATTGTACAGCTTACTTTTGTAAAGATCAGTGTAGAGAGTATGAACATAGAGTGGAAAGTGAGGTAGGTAAAATTACCCAGATCCAGTGTGATGGGATCATCATAACACCTACTGTATGTGGATTAACAGTGACAGGAACAGATGAAATTAAGCCATTATGGGGTCCTGAATTTGAACAAGGTGCTCATATGACCTTAAATGCAAAAACAATCAAAGATAATCAGCAGTTAGGAAGCTTAGTAAAAATTCTAAGAGAACAGCCAGACATCATTAAGAAAAAGAAAATAGAAGAATGTGAAATAATACATGGAAGTGAATGGAAATGAGTTAGATTTCCAGAACCTTGATTGGTACCAGGAGAATTCAAAACAGGTCCTTAACATAGGGTACAAACAATTGAGCCCGAAAAAGGAAAAATGTTGTTAACTTATTATCATAATTTCCTAGGTCATCCAGGAAGGGAAAGACTACAACAAATTGTTAGTTCTAGATTTAAATGGGAAGGAATGACAACAGACATCCAAAATCATGTAGATAGATGTGTCACATGTGCCATTCACAATGTGGGAAAACAAAATAGGAGAAAACAATATAGACTCCCACAAGCACTGGGACCCTGGGAAAGGGTACAAATGGATTTTGTAGGACCTCTTCCAACAGCCCCAGGAAGGTTTTGTTTCTTACTTACTTCAATAAATGAATATAATGGATGGGTGGAAGCTAATCCAACAAAAAAAAGGAAGATCCAAACTTAGTAGTTAGAATAATAAGCAAAAGGATCATCCCAACATGGGGAGTGCCCTGAGAAATACATAGTGATCAAGGGACTCACTTTACTGAAAAAGTGACAAAACAAATGTGTAAAACCTGGGGAATCAAGCAAAGGTTTCATACTCCTTACCATCCTCAAAGTTCTGGAAAAGTCAAAAGAGCTAATAGAACTCTGAAGGAAGGATGAAAGAAAATGATTTCTGAGTATGGGAATCATTGGGTAAAACATTTACCCAACATTTTGATTAAGATGCGAAATTCTCCTCAGGGATGTGGGTTAACTCCACATGAACTAATGATGAGTCAACCTATGAATTTACAAGCAGGAGAAATCCCTTATGGGATACCATTAGAAGAAACAAAATTGTGGGACCAGCTCCAAGACCAAATCAGTTGGGCAAAAGGGAGAGTCTGGGAAGCTGGACAAGCCCATAATCTAGAACTGTATAAACAAAATGAGATTTGGGAATCAAGGGAGGTACAATTGGAACAAGGGGATCTTGTAATGGTCCGTCAGTTTGGAAACGCAAGTAAATGGGATTCAAAATGGCTAGGACCCTACATTGTTACCAAAGTGGGGTTAGTGGCTGTACAAATTCAGCCATATAAAAATCAGCCACCAAAAAATGGTTGGATTCATAAAGATCATGTTAAAATAATTAAAATGGAGGGCAGAAAATTGAATAACTTGTAAATGTAAGAACTGATATAAAGGGACATAATATCAGATACAACTAATAAGAACACAATTCTTTTCTCTTCCAGCAAATATCAAACCATGAAAATCCTGATATTAATCGTGATCCTGACAAGTTTTTATTCATCCATACAAGAAAAGGTGGACTTCAATACCTTTACCAAATCACTGTAAATGTACTCAGAAACTTTGAATGCTAAACAATGTTGGATCTATGCTGAGATACCACAAGATGCAAACAGTAGGAATTCCATATGAACTATTCCATCTACCCTGCTGGAAATGTTGAATCTCACAAACCAAGACTGTGTTCCAAAGAATTATTCTATCCCAAGGAAATACCCTTTCTTGAGGCTTGTTCATACAAATTTATTGAGAAAAGTTCTTGTAGTATTATTTATGCTACCTGAAATACCAGTGAACAATGTTTTGAATGTTTTTAGTAATGAAACTTGCTGGACATTTAGAAAAGCTAAAACTAAACACCATATTACATAAATGATTCCAGTTTAAGCAGGCATATATTACATATGTGGTAAAAAAGCCTACAAATGGCTTCCTGAGGATTAAAATGGATTGTGATTGTGTTGTTTGGGACATGTAATTCCATCCATTAGACATACTAAAATGGATGCATGAAATGATGTCCTTGCATGAGCATCAATCTTTCCATTCTGTGGAAAAGGGAAAGCTATTTGAGACATTAAAAAACTGGTAGGTCTATTAGAGGAATTAAACGTTACCATAGAAATGACTGCCATGAGAAATGTGGTCTTACAAAACCACATGGCATTAAATTTTGTGTATTGGTAGGAGAGGAATATTGTATTTATATTCCTGATAATGAACCTGAAATCAGGAGTCACCTCAAGCTAATTGAGTAAATTGCTTAAAAAGCACAAATAGAAAAAGAAACATGGTTCTCTTTGCTGAGTGGTTCTATCAGTGGCTGAGAAGGAAAACTAATGCAGCTTATACTGGTCATACTTGACATTTTAGGATGTATAAGCCTAGTAATTGTTGTCATCAAGTGTGGAATCGAATGTGTAAGACGGCAAGCAGTACAGGTTTTGACAGTAGACCAATTGCATCAGGTCCAAGACATCATACGATTTACGAAGTCCTCTGAACCAATGAAGCTAAATAAAATCAACAAACATGAGTTCTCATGTCTGTTCATGGGGAACTGTTATAAAAATCTTAAGATACCAGCATTACTTTAATCTTCCCTGAGCAGCATGTCTGAACAATCTTTTATGTGAATGCCAGTGACTGAAAACATGAATACAAAAGCTGCATGGAAATACAATCTCTGGCTAAAAGGGCATCAGCTAAGATAGATAGTGCTTATGAATAATTCCTCTCTTTATCAAGGCATAATTATTAATATAAATAAATATTTATGTTGAAAATAATTCTTCTAATAATCAAATGTCAGACAATAGATGCAAACTAGCTATAAGACTTTGCAGTGGGTTTTTAGAATTTTCAGCTCAGCCTGGTATTAGGATAAAGATAGACTGGAAAGGTCACAGCAGCCTGAAACAAGGGCCACACACTGACACACACTGATGTATTGTAGCAGCAGGAATGGCTCTTCTATTAGAAGTTGTATAAAACATGTATTAATCAGTACTTTTCTATTTCTATCAAACATTCCTAAACTATATGTGTAAAGAATGCAAATAATGTAAAATACATGATTTGTAAAATGTACATATATGCCATAAACAGCAAAGAATCATGAAATGTATATTGTTCTATTTCACACATTATCTATAGAATGAATGACAGGAGCAGATGGTGTGTCTTGCATATACATGCTGCAAAGCTGCAGACGTTATATGAAGTTTTTATTAAGCTTTTGTATTGTACTCCTTTGTAAGTTGCAAACTTTCATTAGTTCTGAATTATTCAACAACAGTAATAATGTAGATATAAACTGCAGCTGTAACAATAATAAACAGTCTTTCTCATTAGAAATGTTGTGACAGACAATTAAGCATTAAGACTATATGATGATAAAGCAAGCTGAAGAAAGGAATGCCGACTCTGTACGTGTCACTAAAAAAGGGAAGAAACCTGTTATAGTAGTAACTTTTGAAATAGTCTGCTCACAAGCAATTTTAAATAGATGTATGACCTGATTTGGACACAGTGTATGTGTAAAGAGGCAGGGCTGTATCTTTCAAGATTGTATAAAAACCCTGTCCTGATCTGTAATCTTTATCAGTCAGTCAGTAAACCAAACCAGATACAAGATGAAATAAACTGTACTGACCCAACTGGAGATGCCTTGCTTTGCTGATCATTTATTATTCTTGTTCTTCTAACTGCCTGTATTTTGTTCTCATAGGTGCAGTGCTTGTAGATACGTTTACACTTGATCCATCACAGGATGCAAGAATTATGTTTTCAGTAGTGCCATATAGCTATGGTTTGTGAATGCTGGGGTCTAATCAATGAATACAACTAGATGTTTAAAAGAACTCAACTGGACCAATAGTAGAGCCATATGATGATATGATTAACCATGTACCAGGCACAGTGGCTTACACTCTGACCGTATTGATTATAAATTACAGCTATGGTCGTGCTATAGCTTATCAGCAAACCACTCTTGATACACCAGTTGTGAATCTGACTGTGTCTTGTGTAATTCAAGTTGTATATTATTGTTGTTTTGATTACAAATACAAATAAGTATCACAAACTTGATTATTGTTAGCTGAATAAACATAAATAAAACAAAATTTATGAGTAGAGACCAAAGGACTGAACCTTTGGGTGCCCCAGTTTGAGAAAATAGAGTCTTGGTTGTATAATTTTAACAAGGGCACTAAAAGACCTGCCAGCTAGGTAATTATGCACTTAATGAACAATAGAAGCAGTCAGTTAGGAACCAGTTAAGATCAACAAAATCAAAAGTTCTGTTCTGCTCTGTAAAGATAATGCCAGTTAGTTAACCAGAGTCCATTGCAAAGTAGTTATTAAGGAATAGAATGCAATCTGAGTGCTCTGTCTTATGTGCAAGCCATGTTGATGTTCATACCTAAGACTGTAAGAGCCCAGATGCTTTTTTATTTGTTTGGCATTTTCCTTTTGTGTGGCCATAACATTTTTTTAGATTCTAGAAAGCAATGAATGGAAATGAAAAGCCTTTATGATTCAATATTGTCCTCTCAACTTTCTTTGCTAACAGTAGGATGGTTTCTCAGTTCCAAAATTCTAAAATATTGTCAGACATTAATGATATGTTAATAATATAAATTCAATTAATGGCAATGAAGGTATAACAGGCTCTAAGAACATTTAAATATAGTCCATGAGAGCCTAACAAACCTTATGCAGATGCAACTTTCTGACACTTGTTTACATCTAACAAGTATAGATACGGGAAAGTGAACTCATTTGAAAAAAATTAAAAAACAAACACCATTTCTGCTGATTATTTTGGTGATGCCTGAAGTGATCCATTGCTGCTCATATATGTATAGGGCTTGCATAGCACTGGTAATCTAAGAAAATATTTGGAGGTGCAGCACCCAGCAGGATAAAAGTCCCATCGAAATAAACAAAAACTCTGAAAAGAAATAAAGTCTACCAAAGACAAATTTAAGGTAAATTTGGCCTCCCAGGTCAAGGAAAACCACAAGGCATTCTTTAGCTATGTATGCAACCTCAAAGGCAATACACAATTGTGTGCAGAACTCATTGTAAATGGAGTTACCTATACTGAGCCAGAAGATATAGCAAACTTACTGGTCGACACCTTCACCTCAGCTTAACCCCTCTCTCTCCATCAACCTTCCCTCAGGAAATACCATCAAATATAACTCCCCCTGCTATCACTAGGGAACAGGTCCTTAATGCCCTCTCTAAAGCGAAGAACACTGCATCAATGGGCCCAGACAATATCCCAGGATGCCTTCTAAATAGCATGAAACATGACCTATCAGGCCATCTGGAATTGCTATTTAACTGTAGCCCCAAAAAAGGCTTCATGCCTCATGAATGAAGAGCAGCAACAGCAATCCCTCAGCACAAACGTGGGCAATCTACAGACCCTGGAAACTACAGACCCATAAGTCTCACTAGTCTCATACACAAAGCCTTGGAAAGAATTATCATGGAAATTATCAATAATGATATAGTAAACCTCCAGACACTGGATTCAACTGAGTTTGGTTTTATCAAGTGCAGGTCATACCTACTCAACCTGGCAGACTACTTTGAAAAGGTCACCAAAGCAATGGATGAGGGCAAAATGGTTCACACTGCCTACCTTGTCTTGTCCAAGGCATTTGACATAATACCCCACTTGGGCATTGTTGACAAACTCAAGAGGTTAGGTACAAACCTGTATGTCATCCATTGGATAGCCAATAGGCTCACAGACAGGACTCATGAAGTTCAAACTGGAGAGTCCACCTCTACAAAGATGCCAGTCACAACTGGCATCCCTCAGGGGATCAGTCCTTGGACTGCTCCTTTTTGACATTTACTTATCCGAAGTCAAGGCCAATGTCAATGGTCTCTGGCTGACTAAATTTGCAGATGATTGCAAATTAGAAGCTGTCACTGAATCCCACACTGACACAAATGTTCTCCAGGAGGGGTTGACACAGACAAACAAGTGGTGTTAGAGCCATGGACTCAAACTAAATGCCAAGAAATGCATAATAGTATCCTTCAGGAGGTCATCCTCCCCTGATAACTATCATATTGACAAAACATCCCTTAGATTTGACCCAGTAGTCAGGGACTTAGGGACAGACATAGATAGTAATCTAGCCTTTGACCATCATGTGTCTATAGTGGTGAGGAAATCATTCCATGTTGCACAACTTATAAACAAAAGTATGGCATCTAGGTCCAAGGAAGTCATTGTTCCACTGTATTCGGCATTCATCAGACCTACCATTGAGTACAATGCCCCCTTTGGTATGTACTTAACCAAGCATATCCAACAAATGGAACATCCACAGAGTTTCCTTACTAAAATAATACAGGGCATAAGTAAAATGTCCTATGTATTCTGTCTCCTACAGGCTGTTGAGGGAAGATCTATGCCTGGCATACAGGGCATTGTCAGACCCCACAGTGATAAACCTCCTACATATCCATAAAACAAACAGCACCAGAATTACCTGTTCTAAAGACTGAAACATTGTCTGTGATATAAACAGGACCTGCTGGAGAGACAGGTATGTATCCCAGAGACTACCCCTTCTCTGGAACAGGCTCCCCATCCATATGAAGCAGAGTTCCTCTCTAACCCAATTCAAGTGTAACTTGGACAATTGGATGGGAACAGGAAATTCACTCTTGGCTTGTCACCTATGTGTCTAATGGACACAGGCAGCCTGTAAATGGTTCATCTCCCAGGGCCCCTGCTTATAAATGGTTCATCTGCCAAGCCCCTGCTTACACTTATCAAGGGTACCAGAACGTGTCAGAGATTTGGAATGTGTGGCTATGCTTAAAAGGGCCCTTGTGGTTGTTAGCCTAGTAAACACCTATGAACCCATCAGCCTATGACTACAAAGCAAATTAGTGGGGCTGCATTATGGAGATAAGTTGCATTAAGTAGGATCAGTCGAGAAATTATGCTAGCAAAGTGCTTGTGATCTGAGTGATAAACAACTGATGAAAGGCAGGTAAGCATGCCTGAGCATGTTTTGTGTGTGTGTGTGTGTGTGTGTGTAATTTTGGAAACTGCTGCTGACTTCAAGCCCATCCTGTCCTATGATTCAGAGCCCTTATGTCCCATACCTGGTAACTCCTCAGTGACCCACATATACCTCTCAACTGTACAGATTTTAACAGAATGTCCAAATTTTGGCCTCATATTTTTTTATCTGTTTTCATAAAATTGTGGTTTTCTGGCAAATTAGTGGTAAATAATTAAAGCTATGAAGCTTGAAAATAATGGCAGACATTTGAGTTTCAGCCTTCATATCCTTTAGAAAATTCATGCTAATGCAAAACCTGTTATTCTGTCAACTTTCTAAGTTTGGAAGGGCAGGATTTAAAAACTATCCCTATTTTTGGGCCTTTGTCCCAGTTTTATTTATGGCTTTGTCCAGATTTCTTAGTCAAAGAAGTTGAGAGGTATGGACCCACACCAGGAGGGTCTTCCTACCGAAAGAGTGTCTGAACATGAGGTCCTTCTTTTCCTTGCACAAGCTAATAGGATGTGAAGTATACCAGTCAAGTGTATAGATATGAGGCAGGCAGGGGCCATCATACTGTGGCTTGTGGTGTTTTACTGTGCTCTAAGTCCCCTCCCTCCATGTGTTGGACATCTTCAGGCTTTGATGGTAATGAGGAGTAACTTGGGTGCAGGTTCTGCCCTCAGGACCAAAGGTGTGGCCACAACTGCTCTACTCTGCTCTACTGCCTCCTTCCAGGTCACTGTAACCTCTCTGAGCTCCAACTTCCACCAGAACCCTAGTAGAGATATGTCTGGCATGGCTCCCCTCCAGATAAGCAAGCCCATCCTCCCTGCCAGTACTGGCAGATGCCTAAGCCACTATCTAACCTTGGGTTGTCTGGGTCATTGTCAGGGCTTTATCCTTCCTTGCTACTAGGCTGCGTCCCAATCAGGTCTGAGGCTATGTTTGCACATGAAAACAACAAAGCACCACCTCACTGCCAAACACACAGTGTTACACAGTCCAAGGAGAGAGAGAACATCAAAGTATAAACTAAGTTCATTATATAAATGGGTAGTGAGGGGTAAGATAGGAAAGTTAGAAAAGGAGGACTAGCAAACAGACAAAAACACACAAGGATAGCCATAAGGTATGACAGTTAGTGGTGAGAAGACGTTTATGTTCCAAACACTTCTGTTGTCAATATAAGAAGAGTTTGTGGAGCTAGAATAGGTAATGAGGAATGGTTGTGAGAAAGACAGAGTGAAAGAAGAAGGTTCCAAGGGCACACAAACATAAAATATAGACACTGATGGAGTGGTAGTGACAAAAAAGATGAGGAACAGCAACAAAATACAAAAAGGCAGTAGCGATGTAGACCAAAACTAATAACAGCAAAGAAATACTGCAAAGTTAAGCATCCAAGGCGTTTTACTCTTTACCCATTACTAAAAGGAGATGGAGACTGAAGTTTGCAGCAGACAAATAACAGAAGCATTTGCACTGCATATTATACTCTTACACCATATTTTCAGTAACTGACAGGACTATATTTATAGGCATACGTAAATAAAATATTAGCTATGCTTACCACAGTTGCTCATTTTGATGGTCCAGATCACACAGTTTGGACTACACATCACTGGCATCAAGAAGATACTGAGACAAAACTTTATAAAGTCCTTTCAATGTTATGACAGAAAAACATTTATTACATATCTGGCCAGATTTAGAAAATTCACTTAAACAGGCACGTAAAGCAAAACTAGAACAGATGAAGTAGCACAATGTGGTCTGAAGTAAGTTAACAGTGCAGTAGGAGTGACACTAGTGGATGATGTCATACTAATTACAGAATTTGCAAGTAGAAACTCTCAGCAAGTTGCCTAATGACCAGCACTGTGCAACAGTGGTCACATGACTTAATAAACCCAGTAGTGTACAAGTAGAAGGCTCACAAGGATGTGTGTTCACATGCATATTGATGAGCTGCTGTAAGCACAGCTAAGAGCCCTGGTAAGGTCTACTCAGCAAAGTCCCTGATATTATTTATAAATGGGAAGAAAATGGGTGCACAAGACAGTCAGAAAGGGAGAAGAGTAGTGGCTAGTGATGTAAAAGCAAGGAAGAGCTGCAAGAAGCAAATGAATGAGTGAGGCTAACTGAAATGGGGTAGGGCTGTACACAGCAGGTCAGTGACTATTACCTGCGATCAAACAACATATGGGGTCATTCACTTTCATCCAGTGAATGTCTTAGTATGTGCTTACTCATTATAACCACTTTACTGATGATACACATCTCAGATATCTGATTACAATCAAGAAGGTCAGCCTTAGATGAAATGTAGCCCTAAATAAAGGACTTTATGGACCAGCTCTTATACACTACTCCTCCCCTGCCTGGCCCCACACTATCCAGACAAATTACTTCTTTCTTGTTTTTTCACCGTTTGTCTTACTTTTTAGTTTTCTAAATGCTTTTAACACACCCCACTTGGCCAAGACTCCACTGAACTAAATTTAGAGGAAATAACTGAATTAAATCATGCATCTAAGTGTCTAGATCACAGAAGTGCTATGGTTCTAGCTGCTTTGAGGTGCATCCTTGAGCATTTTAACAACCCTCTGATCTAATGATGATTAGAAGAAAAAAATCATAAGTAAGGAAACAAATATAGTCTTATTTATATTAAAAAATATGTTGTGTCTAAAACTTAAAGGCCTGTGTTAATAATCTAGTAGTATCCCTAACAAATTGAAAATACAAATACTTGCAAGGATATATAAACCCTGTCGAAGAATAGTGCACATCTTTCTGCCCCTCCAAAAAAGATAGTTAGCTAGAGTATACTCCTCTTGTGTTAGTTTAGGATTAAGGTTAAAGCATTAATGGCTAGAGACATATACTATACAGCTGAGGGTCTGGGAGAAGAAACCTTAACACATGATAAAACCTACACAAAGAAAGCCCAGTTGAAGCTGTACAGCATGGTAAGGAGTAGGAAACAGTGGCAACTGCAATGCAGGTAATATTATGGTGCAATGGGCCAAAGGCAGGGGCGGCCCATGCTATTGGACTGCCGGACTGCAGCCCCCCCAGCTGTAAAAAAGAAAGAAAAGAAAAGAAAATAGAAAAGAAGAAATAAAAATAAAAAATCGCAAATAGCGGACCTTCGTGCATGCGCAGCATTTCCGATATCCGGACTGCTGCTGAGACAGTCTGGAGCATGCGCAGACTGTCTCAGCAGCAGTCTGGATTAGGAAACATTCAAGAGCAGAGATCCCAGAAGTCTATGCAGATGTAACTGCATAGACTGTCGCTGGAAAGGGAATGGACTCGGACTGCAACATCAGCAGGCTGGGAGTCTCGTCAGGGGAAGAACATCTCACGGGCTGTGGTGGATTTAATGCTCTAACAGATGTAGGGAAGGATGTAGTGTGCGGGCAGGCTTGTAGTGCTCTAACGGCTGTGGATTTAATGCTGCAAATAAGGGATCTACATCTATCCAGGTAGGGTGTGTGTAAAATGCCCCAGGTGCTACATGGTGGTGGGTAGAGAATAAGGCTTGAACCCTGCACCTTGGGTCCAGGTGGCAAGATCCTGAATTCCCTACCCACCACCATTTGCAAAAATGTTGCAGATTTTTCCCTCATACTTGTTCTGTTCCTCATAAAATCTGTGGTTTCTGTATTTTTGTGTCCTTGCAAAGCCAGTAGTGCATTGGTGCAGTGGTAGCATTGTTGCCTGACAGCTAAATGTTCTCTGGTTTGATTCTTGGCTGGTGTACCTTACCTTCTGTGTGGAGTCTGTATGCCCTCCCTGTTTTTGTTTCATGTAGTGTCCTCCCATCTTATAAAGACGTGTCTGTCTGGAGTGTTTCTCCCTGGGCCTCTGCTAAAAATTAGCTTTTGTTCCAAGTCAGACTTTCCTGGTTAACAAATGTTAAAAATGACACACATCTGAATATCAGACTTCATATTCTTCAGAAAGTGCATGGTAACACAAAAACTTTTATTCTAGCAATTTTCTAAGTGTATAAGATGGATATTTGAAATTTGTCCCTATTTTTGGGACTGTATTCCCCCATTATTGGCTTCATCCAGGTTTTGTGCTAAGGTTGAGAGCTATGGTAAGAACTGAATTCACTGAATATGTTTGGGGGCTATATTCCCCCATTACTGGCTTTGCCCGGGTGTTTTTTGCTAATAGGTTGAGAGCTATGGTGAGAACTGAATTCACTGAATATGTTTGGGGGCTGTATTCACCCATTATTGGCTTTGTTCAGGTGTTTTGTGCTAAGAGGTTGACAGCTGTGCTATGGTGAGAACTGAATTCACTAAATGGTAGCCATTTAAGTTTCCATCTTCCTCTTTCACAAAACAGCTGATTTGGCATAGTGGTATGTTGCTCTGTTTTGCACAGGGTCCCCTCGGTTCAAGACGTGGCAGTGAAATGTATGGTGGTAACACACCATTTTATTCTAGCAACTTTCCAACATTATATAAGCAATGTTTAAAATGTGTCCCTGGTTTTTGACCTTTTGTCCCCCCCCACCAATACATTTTGGCTTTTCCCAGATTTCTTGTGCTGCAAAGTTCAGAGATACAGCTGAGTGTTGAGTAGATATTCCAAGGAGCTGAGAGCTGCAGGGGAACAAAAGTTTAGTGCTGCTTATGCTAAGTCGGCTTGCATTGTTAATAGCACAACAGGTAGTGTACTTGCTTTTGATGCAGAAGGCTGTGGGTTCTACTCCTACAGTAGGTAGATGCATTGCTGATACTGTACTGTGTTGTAAAGGGGGTGGATGCTGCAGACTTTTTTGGCAAAGATACCTAGTAACTATGAACCTGTTATCGGTTTGCTATCCATTCCCTATTGCGGTATTACTAGCTTATCATATTTTTAATGCATGCAACATAGGCAATTTATTCTTCAAGGGCAACAGACACTTTATTTGTAGATGAAACAATGACATATAAAGTTGTTTGCTAGCAGCAACCTCTTTATTAGTTACATATTTCTTTAATGTGGATTTTACTACTTCAGAGATTGTGCATATTTACTGATACTGGTGGACTATAGAAGGTTGAGTAGACTTTTTATGATGGAAATGTTCTGAATTGGGCAGTTTTGTCATTGGTGTATGCATTTTGTTTCATTGTTTACTGGAAAAATTTTCAAAACAATAAATTTAAAATGCCCTCTAACAACTGTACTGTATTGTACAAGAAATATAATGTAATACAGTCAGGAAGGTGTATCAAAGAGCATGTGTATGTTTCATGTTCAAGGAGCCTGTGATTTTGAAAACAGCCCAGAGTTAATCTTTATCTGCCACTGGCAAAATGTATTTTCTTTGAATGTGGGTTTCAATGCATGTGAGTTTCAAGGGCAGGGAAGTTTTAATGCTAAGTCTATTTTCATTTTGAGACTGCATTGCTTTGTTTAACAGATATCTATTAGGGTTTGTGGTATAAAATGTAAAATAAAACTTTCAAATGAAATCTAAATCATCGCAGAAGTAAAGCAGTATGCACATTACAGTGTTTATGGTAAATGGGGCAAAATAACCAAGGAATGGGACATTGGAATGGCTGCAGGGAGGAGGCTCCATTCGACCATGATTTTATGAGGGGGGGGGTAGCAAACTCAGACAGCCCCGGTTGAACTATACCTCTCAGTTGTCCATATGTTTGCAGAATGAATAGATATTTGATTCTTATTTTTGGTTTGTTCCTCATAAAATTTGTGGTTTTCTAGCAAATCATTTAGGAATGAAGTCACTAAATGACAGACATTGAGTTTCAGATGTCATAACCTTCAGAAAAATGCATGCTAATGCAAGACCTGTTATTCTATCAACAGTCTTAAGTTTATACAAGAGCAATTTTAGTAGTGTTTGTATATTCCCCCAGTATATTTGGCCTTGTCCAGATTACCTGCATTAAGAGGATGAGAGGTATGTGCAAATCGTTTTGTAAAATTAGGAATATCCAAACCACTCCATTGTCCCCAATTTTGGCTCAAAATGTTGCTCTCCCCTAATAATCCCTCCTCAAAATGGCAATTTTGGAATAAAACATGGAGTGTTTACAATTATATATAACTGTAATGATCAGAGTTATAGATTACTTTTATTTCATAAATGCATGTAGATGCTCTTATTTTGTTAGCTGCTCAAGTTAACAGTATTAATATTAAAAAGGTGTCCTTTTTTTGACAGGTTCCCAGCTGTATTGTGTGGCAACTTTATATTTTTGCATCACATTTTGGTCTGTAAAAGTGTGGTTTTCTGGCAAATTAGTGGCAAGTCATTAAAGATTGAAGTTAGAAAATAATGACAGACATTTGAGTTTCAGATTTCATACCCTTCCAAAAATTCGTACTAATGCAAGACCTACTACTGTTCTATTATCTAAGTTAATAAGAGCAATATTTAAAAATTGTCCTTATTTTTGGGCCTGTGTCCCACTTCTAGTTCTGTGTATGGCTTTGCCCAGATTTCTTGCTCTGAAGTTGAGAGGTATGAGTGTCAGAGCCATCACTGTCAGCCAGAGACATTTCAAATTGTGACATATTTGTTGCACCCCACTCCCCATTGTAGTGGCTCTGGATGTGTCCAACGAAGGCAAGGAGCAGTTATGCAGTGTAAGTGTGCAGAGTATTCCCCCATCCAAGGTAAACCACAAGTACGACTGTGGCTTTTCATCTGTCCTTGATTTTGCAGAATGTTCTGGTTTTCTGTCATATTTTTATACTGTTGATTTATGCTTCTTATTATTCAGGAAATGCATGCTGTCACAGTGCCCTGTTGCTCTGTTTAAGTAGCAATGATTTAATGACCATCAGGTAAGCTTGTCGGAGATTGTAAGATGCAAGTAAGCTTTAATAAGCATACTGTTAAAGAATTACCAGCATTGAAAGCCTTTTCGTTGTTGCCATTCCGAGAATATTTACATAACTAGATAATGTATAAGCCTTGGGTATTGAAATGCATATGACAGTATTTGTAATAAAAGGACAGGATTACAGTATTTTCAGAAGCTCATTACATTTGTTGGAGACTTGCAGTCATCTTTTGTTGGAGACTTGCAGTCATCTTTGCAGGCTTCCCTGTAAACTAAACAGAATGCCAATCTATCATGTGTGGTCCATAACTTGTGCAGGAATCCTTTAAGCAATTTATCTTGAGCTTGTTTCTTGTTTGCTGTTCATTTTTTACTTTGATCATGTTGTGTCAGGCAGCAGGTCTTTTTTGGATAAGGAACATTTTTACAAGTGGGGGTATCACAGAGATTGCTACTTTCAGCATGTTACTTGGTAATTTTATAAAGCTGAATATAAATTATAATTAGAACTGCATTGCAAGGAGTAGTGGTTTGAGATGAATGCTGCTTGTTTTTTTATACTTGATTTTGACTGGCATTCCAGTAATGTATTTAAAAAGTAATTTATTTTTTCATGCCTCACAACCTGTTTCCATCTGGATATTAAGTAAGTTGTCATGTAGCCAATGCATTGAAATATTTTTTCTTCTACACTTCATTTTGTCTTGATTGGACTCTTGTAATGACTGTTTGGCACCCAGGGCAGCGTATTTAATTAAAGTTCCAGTTGTTGTGGTTTTGAACATAGCCCTACCCCCTTTCTAGTTGGCCACACCCCTTCCCATTGGCCCCACCCATTCAGCTGTCTCCTGCAGCCCTCCTTTAATTTGAAGTCACCAGCTGCCACTGGCCAAAGGGTTCCCATATGAAGAAGCAGAATATGAAACAGGATACATCTGAAGAGAATATATCACAGAAAGATTTTTTTGGAACTTTCTGTTGATTACTTGCAGGAAATAGAAAAGAAAGAAGAAATAGAAAGGAAAGAAAGGTCTCAATCCATAAGAAAATGATGTAAGGTAGGACCCGCTTGATTTAATAAAGATTTATAGACACATTAAGATGGATGAAATAAATAGATTACAAAAAACATAAAAGAACCAAAATGTTGAAAAAGATTGGTAAAACAAATGAATGCAGTAATCAGGACTATTAAGAGAAATTCATGTCAATAAATAGACTATATTATTGGCAGCTAAACTAATAATGGATAAAGTGTTACTGCCAAAATGTAGATTAACAAAGGAAAGAAAGGGAGCAGGTAAAATGTTGCCATGGAAGCATCGAACAGCAAAAACTGTAAAACAGTTCATTCATTCACTCCAATGGAGCTCAGGAATTTTGCACTGTAACATCCAGTGGGTGGAGCCTAAGCCTTTTGACAGAATCAAATCATGTCCTCATATTTCAAGCAAATGTTCAAACCTTTGCAACCATAGGGGTTATGAAAGATGTATAATTGGCAAACCCCTCAACACAAACTATTTTTATAGTGGTAGTATTCTTTAGGTTCTAGGTCTTAAACTGAATTTTATTAGTAACAGTAAACACAATAAATATTATGTTTGTAATATTTTGTAAACAACTTACAATATCTCCACAACCATTCAAAGTTACACACATACTGTCAGCAGCATTTTATTCATCTAGTTGAGAGCTTTCATAAGAGGCTAAGGAGTTCTGTATGTGTTACTTGGTTGTTGAGATATTTAGAACAATGTGAAAATTACATCTATATAAATTAATATCATAAAAACAACTGTTAGTATCTCTTTATCTGCACTAGACAGAGGTTAAATATTAATGCAATTAAGTTTACCATTGTGTAAGCTTTAAGATGAAATCTTTTAAAACCTTGTACATAGCATGGCTTTAGAATTATTGACACAAATATGAACAAGCAATATTTGACGCCTAGAGGCATCAGTAGGAGTTAACTCCAGATGCACCTGGAGGCGTCACTCGGATGTCATGAGTTAAGACAAGAAGTATCACAGTTCAAAAATTAAAGAAAAGGGCATAGATCATCAAAAAATACTCGGAAAGATCGATGTGATAAAGGCAATGCACAGTATCATAACAAATCATGATTTAGCATACACTATTGTCAATAATAAACTGAAAATAACAGCACAGGCAGAAGAACGTAGAAGGTATACAGATAAATATAAAGGAAAAATACAAAATAAGCAATTCATGGATGACCCAAAAAATTTTATAGACAATTGGGAAACAAAGTAGAAGAAATAGAAACAAGTAATATTTGACGCCTAGAGGCATCAGTAAAAATGCAAAATATAATAGCAAAAACGTATTTATGAAGACTGTATTAAACCAAACAAAGATGCTAAATTGGATAAAATAATTAAAAGAAGCAGTAAAGAGCTCTAATGTATAGGACTGAAAATGAGATGAAGTAATAGCTGGAGAAACTGAGGCAAAAAAAAAAAAAAAAACAAAAACAAAACAAAACTCCTAACTGGGAAAACCCAGACCCAGATGCAGTACCTAGCTTCTAGTTAAAAGCATTAACATCTTTACACAAAGATTTAGCCCTGAGTAAGAATTACTTATATGTGCATCTCAAACAGACACCAAACTGGTTAGCAACAAGAAAAATAATACACCTTCTTAAGAGAGAACCTGCAAGCCATCCTCAAAACTATAGACTAATAACTTGCCTCCCAACAATATACAAGCTATGTACTGAAAATGACACAGGCAGAGTTTACTGTCATTTAGAAAAAAAATCAGTCATGGCAATAGAACAAAAGGGTAACAAAAGAAATGATCATTTGTTGCTAAATAAAGTCATGACAGAATTGTAAAAAGGGGAATGATCTATGTATGGCATGGACAGATTACAAAAAAGCATTTTATACTATCCCACATTCATGGATAAAGGAGTGCTTACATACGTATAAAATATAACCTACATCTATCAATTGCATTACATTGACCATCAAACTGTGGCAAACCACTTTGCAGATGACCCAGGGATAAAAATTCAAAGGTGGATATTCCAAGGTGATTCCCTGTCACCATTGTTTTGTCTTGCCCTTAATCTATTAAACTGTTTACTTAATAGATCAGGCTATGGTTACAATTTGGCTTCCAGAAACTAACCTTCTCTAACAACATCTCATCTACTTTTTGCGGATGAGTTAAATATGAATAAGATAAGGAGTAGAAAGCACAACTACAAATGGTTAAAAACTTTTGCAGATGATATAAGAATGTCATGTGGTCCTGATAAATGCGCAGAAGCAACATTTAAAATAGAAAAGCTGCAGCACCAAGAAATATCAATCTGGGACAGGAATATAATATAAAAGATCCTGAGCAGGTGGGAGTGTATTTCAGAATAGATGAAGGCTCACCAATAAACCATGAACATTCGGAAGACTAAAACTAAAATAGTAAACTGCCTTGAGATTTAGGAATAAATTCCAAGCTATAAAGTAGTTTGCTCTTCATGTTCTAACATACGGTTTTGGAATGACTGACTGACCCTAAGAAATATTGGCTCAGTTGGACAAGAAAATATATATTAAAAAAAATCAGTGTATATCTAGATTATATATTTCTCACTTTGAAGAAATATGTCCCTCCTCAGAATGAATTACTTGTATAGATCTGCAATCATCGGGCTACATACATATCTGTTGACCTCACAAAATCCAAACAGTAAAAGTTTAAAAACATGAGAAAAAGAAGATAACATGACATCCTTGCTACATTTAGTGAAAGCTTTTTGGTGTAAAGTGGGAATGGAATTCAAACCAAATGTAGACAAAAATCTGACAGCAACTGAATGTGCCAAAAAACAAAAAGAAGAATAGAAGGGAAAGAATCAGATGAGAAGGAAATAAAATTGTAAAATGCAAAATATAATAGCAAGTGTAGAGACATCCTGGAAAAAAAACTTATATTAACCAAGATTTGACACAAGAATGGATAAGGAGAGGTGAGTTGAATTCAAAAGATGAAAGGTTAATAATGGCACCTGGGATACTGGAATACATACACATTGATTTACAAAGTCCACTGAACACGTGGGGAAATTAACACATGCAGGTTCAGTAAAAAGGAAATGGAAATAGCTGCACATCTTGCTGGATACACTCATGATGGAGGGCCTGTATACCGAAAGGTGCAATAATGTGGCAAGACTGTTGCACTGGAGATTTTGCAAACACTGCGATATAAGAGTAGTTGAGAAACATTTTAAACATGAGCCACAAAACATTATAGAGAATGATGAAGTTATTTCATATGGAATCACCCATTACCAACAGTTCAAAAAATGGGTCTGTATCACATCCTCGAACTTACTATTTATTAAATACCTCTTCCTAGAACTCACTTTGTCATAACCCCTTTTTGTTGAACGATCATTTTAGTGAATATTTTCCCAGGGAAAAGAATTTGTAATCCAACTACCGAGCATCACAAAAAAGCACAAAATTTAAAACCCACTCAGGTGGGGGACTTTGCCCCCATGCCCACACCCCCCTAAATAAATATACCAACTCTGAGATCACACTACAGTGGGGAAAAGGGCACATTTCCAATCACAGCCCACTGCATTTTTTCTGGGATTTGCTACAGACCCCAAAAATAGATGCAAGAAAACCACACACACACACACACACACACACACACACACACACACACACACACACACACACAGTCATAAAATACCAGAATTTGCAGGCAGGAAAGAGAGTAATGTGGAAGAAAGATACCAAGACAGTTCCAATTGTAGTAGGAGCAACAGGGCTAATAAAAAAACAATCTACAGTTGTACTTAAGCTACAACTACATGTAGCTCCATATGAATTATATGAATTACAGGAGTCAGTTATGGATACATTGCAGGTGCTGAGAAAAACACTGTTGGCTAACATCAAAGAGTGAAACAATGCTAATTTCATGAACTTTAAAGTGCCCTAACTTAGAAATGGAGTTCATTTCTGTCATGGTATTAGAAACCCAAAAGACCTGGAGAAATTAAATTGAGAGAGGCATAGAGTACATGCAGACTCCATGCAGAAGAAATCACAGCCAAAAAACTCAACCAGAGACCCAAGTATTTTTAGATGGTAACAATTCTCAATGCAACACTCTGCCAATAATCACTTGTTATCACACACACACACTGCCCAGACCACCACATACAGCCACTTATTGAGCTCAGAGCTGATGTTATACTGTGATGCAAAGTAAAAAAAAAAATATGGCTAACTTGTTTCTTTTAGATTTACAGCATCACAGGCAATCCTCATACTCATCAATTGCAGACACTTTATTCAGTGTGCACACCTGATATCTGATTGTGTTAAAAAGAGACACAGTACAGTATTCCAGCTGGATTCACACAAATGCATTCTACAACTGTCAAGTATATTAATGACTGCTTAACTTAAATAAATGACAACAGCATAAATCACGTTCATCTGCAGACACCCCATCCCACCCCAGACTCTGCAATTAAAGCCAATTTTATTGACTGTATACACTTAAAATATCAGAATATAATAAAATAAAAATAAAACACTTCATAGGATCATAGGATCAAAGAGATTCTAGACTATTGACCCATAGGTCATTTTAAGCCTAGCTGTTTCATCCCAATGTAATACCATGGAAATGCTAGTCATAACCCAAGATTACATTTAGTGATGACTGCGCATGTCCAGGAGGGTTGTGGGTTCTATCCTCAGTAAGAATTTATGGTACCCCATCCACTCATCCAGATTCCTCTTGAACAGTGTCATAGAGGTGCTCTGTTTCACACGAAGTGGTAGCCTGTTCCAAAGATGCAGCAGTCACTGGGAGGTAAATCAGTCCCTGTAGCATGTCTTATTTAAGTCACAGGCCATATTTAGGCTCCTGGAACAGGTAGCCCTCGTCCCATTTGATTTATGGATATGCAGCAAGTTCATTAGGCTTGGGTCTTGGATTGCTTTGTAGGCCAGGCATAAGTCTCCCCTAAGAAGTCTATATGATATGGAGTATAGTGATAGCGACTTTAGTCAGTCTGTGTAAGGCACATGCTGGAGCCCCTAGATCTTCTTTGTTAGAAACCACTGAAGTCTCTTTAATTGCTGTAGGTTATACTCAATTATGAGCCAGATAAATGCTGAGTATAGGGGGATTATAACTTCTTTTGCTTTCGAGGTGATGCCCTTACTAATCAAGTGTGCTACATAGAAAGCTTTCCTTACTACAGTAGACACATGGTAGTTGAAGTTAAGGTTGCAGTCAACTTGTGATCCCAGGTGCCTTACCACTTCATGGGTACTTAGAGTATTGTTATTGATTTGATAGTGTGAGGGGACTTTGTTTGTGCCAAAGAGAATGATGATACATTCCTTTTCATTCAGTTTGAGACCGTGACTAATACACCAGTCGTTGGTCTGTGTGAGACCCTCCTGGAATATACTGACATAATTTGGGGATTCAGTGATTGCACCCAGCTTGCAGTCTTCTGCAAACTTGGTCAGCCACCAGGCCCTTAGTTTTGACCTGAACTTCTGAGAAGTATATATACCAAACATTAGTTGGCCCAGCATTGACCCCTGCAGCACCCCACTGGTAACAGGTCTGCTGGTTGATGTGTTGTCACCCACTTTGATAGTGTGTATAGTTGGCAACCCATCTTACAGTGAAGGGTTTACATTCAGTTTGCTTAGTTTATCGGTAATGTCTGAATGTGGGATTGTGTCAAAAGCCTTTGCCGGTCGAGATGGGTTGTGTGCACAGATTTGCCCTTATCAATGACCTTGGTCACATTTTCAAAGAAATCTACCAGATTTAACAGGCAGGATCTGCCCTTCACAAAGCCAAATTGGGTAGAATCCAAGGTTTGGAGGTCACCTAGCACTCAACGCCTCTAAAACCAAATTAATGATATTCACCCCCACTAAAGTCAACACTTTTAATACAAACACATTCTCTATCAACAGTCAAAATAACACTCAGCTAGAAATGGTGACAGAGACAAAACTGCTAGGAGTCCAAATTGATAACCAACTAAAATTCAACTCCCATCTACAAATAAATATCAAAAAAACTCATCAAAAACTAGGAATGCTCTATCGACAAAATCACTATCTTACAACGGCCACTAAAATCACTCTCTCTACTTACTTTTTAATTCTATCCCTTCTCTATGGAGCTCCACTTCTAACTAATCTACAAACCTCCCTGAAAACTCAACTTTCCTCCTGCTACAATAAAATTGCAAAATTCGCTACCAGCCAAAAGTCCTCAACCCACCACTGTTCCTCTCTCCAACAATTAAAATGGCTAGAACTACCCAGTCATCTCACCTATACTCAACTATCCCTTGCACATAAGCTTATTCTCAACCCCTCCCTCTGTCCCTCCCTGTCTTCTGTAATTAAAATGCACAGACCTGACAGAATATTAAGGTCTAACAACCAAAATCTATTAGAAGTGTATAAACCAACCTGTCCCCCTGGCAAATACTTTCTATCACATGGCCTAGCTCGACTCTGGAACTCTCTACCTCCATCTATCCGTATCACCTCTAACCATTTTATTTTCAAAAAATCTCTTCACTCACATCTTCTATCTCAGTGGGAATGCTCTTGCTCCCACCCCTCATAACTAATACTGGGTATTCCTTTTTATTCCTTTTTATTTCCTTTTTCTTTCCTTTCTCCTACTTATACCCTTGATTTCACTCTAACATTTCTCCTAACTCTTATATTATTATTACTATAGTATCTGCAAGAATATACTACACTATACCTCTTAAGTGTAGGACTCTTAATATGTAATGCCTTCTTATTTTTAATTGTAAAATCCTGTTTAATCTGCCTCTCATATAAGTTTTAACTCTTGTTGTATTAATTGTAATTGTTTGTTTATTATCTGTATTGTCTACTCAATTTTTTTACATTGTCTAAACATGTCTAAGAACCTATTGTAACCTAAAATGTCTGGAGCTTTTCTCCCCAGGACTCCATTGAAAACAGGTTCATCTTGACCCAATGGACTATCCTGGTAAACCAACTGCAAATAAATAATAAATAAATAAATAAATAAATAAACTATGCTTTATTTATATGGTCCATAATGATATGTTCGATGGCCTTACAGATGAGACTGGTCAGGCTTATGGGTCTGTAATTCCCTGCGTGTGTTGCTAGGCTACCTATGTGGAGGGGAATAACTGTTGTGGTTCTCCATTCTGCAGGAACAAAGGCTGTGGTTAGGCTATGATTGAAAAGGGTACTTAGTGGTGATGCTAGTTCATGTTTTAACCTGTTTAGAAGACATCCTGGGATATCGTCTGGTCTCATAAAGCCTGTGTTTTTTGCCTAGGACAAGGCTTTGAGGACTTGCTCTTCAGATATGTAGGGTGGGGGTGGAAGTTTGAGGGAAGGTTTGTTGTAAGTTAGAAGGGGATAATGGAGTGAAATTTTCACCAAACCTATCCGCTAGCAGCTTTTGTATCTCTGTGGTGTCAGGGTGTGTGATACCATTGACCACTAGTTCTGCACATGCTTGGGTCCTACGCTTTTGGTTATGTATGTTGCTACAAAAGGCTTATGGTTATCCTTGGCTGTACTTGCAAGTTTCTCTCAAAGGAGCCCTTGGTGGGTTTGACAAGTTGTCCTAGTTGCCTGTTGAGGCTGAGGATTTTCTTATGGCCGAGGCTTTTCCAATGTTGGGGTCTTGCCTTTGTTATCTTGGACAGCAACGTTCTGCATTTATTGCAAAGGTTGTTGATGTTGCATGTCCACCATGGCAGCTTGTTTACACTTGGGGCTCTGGCTTTGATTCTTTATGGTACTGCCGAGTTTCTACACTTATGCAAGTGATTGTACAGGGCTTTAGAGTAAGCTTCAGCACAGTTATCACGTCCAGCTTGGGAATTTTATATATATATATATATATATGCAAATAAAAAATATAGTGAACAAAACCAAGGCAGAAGATAATGACATAAATACCAACTCCCATACAAAGATTAAAATGTTGTATTGTGAGGGCTTTCGCAGTTTAACCAACTGCTTCATCAGACAAAAACTATTTAAGAGACCATGCACCAATAACATCACTCTACCCATTAAATAATTAAGATCATAATCAAATCAACATCTCCCAACCTACTGCAAATATACAAACAGAATACATGACATGCTAAGGACAAATAGAAACCTGATGAATGTATAAATAAAAACACACACACACACACACACACACATACATATATATATATATATCTGTATCTATGTCTATATATATATATATATATATATATATATATATATATATATATATATTTATTTATTTTTATTTATTTTACATTTGTTGACCGGGTTAGTCCAACTGGATACATATCCGTTTTCAGTGGAGGCCCGGGGAGAAAAGCTCCTAAGAACAGAGGTACAAAAACACATGTGATAACAAAACAAAAGTAAGTTAGGAAGCTAACATGAGTAGGCAAGTTAAAACAATAAGTAATAGAAAAATATAATCCAAAAGAGAATACAAGTTAGTAAGATGGATTGTCATGGCTACAGAGTGGACCCTTAAGGATTTGGGTTGTGTGGAGGCTTGGGTAGGCCATGTAGAGCCAGGGGTGTGCGCTATTAGTCGGGATTAGAGCATGGGCATAGCCATTGGGATTTTAGTAGAGCTCGGAGGTGAATTTTAAATTGGTGCAGAGTGGTCATTAGTCTTAGGTTGCTTGGGAGGGCATTCCAGGCTTTGCCAATGGAATTGGCATAAAGAGCTTCACCACCGTTGTTAGATTTAATGGTCAATACTTGTATACATTTGGATGACCTAAGGGACGAAAGATTGGAGTAGGGGGTAAGTATGCTGTTCAGTGAGGGAGTTTTATCGGGATGTTTAATAATTTTGAATGCCTCAGTGAGTTGGTTGAGTTTAAGAATGTTGGGCAGTTCTAGCCATCCCAATGTCCTTAGATTTAGGCAGTGATGGGTGCGGTAGGGCATTCCTGTAATGAATCTGGCTATGTGGTTATAGGTAGTGGATAGTTTATTAAGCTCTTTTTTGTGAAGGAAGGAGAGTATCAGGGAGGCATAGAGGAGAGTGGAGAGGAGGTGAGTACGGGCGATGGTTAGTTTGGTGTGCGGGGTTAAGAATTTCTTAATTCTATACATGGACCCAAGTTTCTTGTTGAGTGATTTAATGGACTGGTTGACATGTATATCAAATCTAAGTTTGTGGTCTATTGTCACCCCGAGTAGTTTGGTGTAGGTCACAGGGAAGATTTTGGTACCATTATTAGAGGACACAGCGAAGGTTGGGATGTGGGTGTGAGGGGATTTTAATCCGTGTGTAGTAGCTGGAGTGGGGAAGAATAGAAACAATTTGGTTTTGGTTGGATTAAGTAGGAGTTTTAAATCTGAGAACCATTTTTCGACTAAAGAAAAGCAGTTTTGGGTAGTAGCTTGGAGTTTGGTGAGAGAGTCATCGGAGCAGATTAGGGTGGAGTCATCCGCATATTGAATGCAGGTGGCTTTGGGAAGGATAGAGTGTAGACCATTAATGAAGAGGGAGAAAAGAAGGGGACCGAGAATACCGCCTGTTTTCTACCAGAGAGGTAGGCATTGAACCAACTTATAGTAGTTTCGCTAAGATTAAAGGTTTCCAGAGTGTGAAGCAGCTGTTTGTGGTTGACCATATCAAAGGCTTTCGATAGGTCTAGAAAGAGCGCAGAGGATATTAATTTGTTATTCCGGTTGAGGTTAATTGAATTAACAAAGGAGAGGAGAGCGGTGGTTGTTCTATGATGTGGGCGAAAGCCGTGTTGGGTGTTGGACAGGAGATTATTTTGGATGAGGTGGGTAATAAGTTGCTTGTGAATGCAGCGTTCCATGATTTTGGATAAGGGGAACAGTATTGCTATGGGTCTATAATTAGATGTGTCAGTGGAGGAACCTCCTTTGCGGAGAGGAATGACATAAGAGATTTTCCAGATTGAGGGAATATAGGCTTCGGAGATAGACCGGTTAATTAGGATTGATACAGGGTAGGCTATGGCATCGGCTGCTATTTGTAAATATTTGGCTGGGAGTAGGTCAGCCGCTAGGGTGGTTGGTTTAAGTTTTTTCAGGAGGGTACGAATGTAGGAGGTGGTGGTGGGTTGTAAGTTGAAGGCAGGTTGAGTTGGATCATTGGTTGAGGTTGCAGCCAAGGGGGAAGAGGTAAGCTGGCTGGCGAGGGACTGGATGGTCTCAGTAAAAAAAGAATTAAAAGAGTTAGCTATTTCGTTTGGATCTTTATCCTTGAGTGTTTCAGGTGTGGGGGTGGAAGATTTGCCTGGATGGAGGAGGTGGTTGAAACCAGCCCAAAATTTTTTAGGATTGTTTTGATGCTTGTCTTGGAGATGACAGAAATATTGTTTTTTATCAGACATAACGGCTGCTTTGGTTGAGTTTCTAAGCTGCAGAAACTTGATGCGGTCTAGGGGGATTTTTGTGGTTCTCCATTTGTTCCAGGCCTGGTCTCTGAGTTTAATTTTAGTTTTAGTGTCATTAGTTAGCCAAGGTGCGATACGTTCCTTAGTTCTAATGAGTCGCTTAGGAGCATGTGATTCAAGTATGTTGAGGAAGGTATCGTTAAAGTATGACACACTCTCTTCTAAGGGTAGAGTATTTAGAATGGACCAGTTACATGCCTTGAGATCTGCAAGAAATTGGTCAGGGACGAAATTCTTGCTGTTCCTAACAAGTCTGGTTGGGGGGGGGGGGGGTATGTATTTGGACATTTGTGTTTTATAATAAAGGTGATAAGATGGTCACTAAGGTCATTGGGGAGGGTCCCTACAGTATAGTTGGTAGGATCCTTGTTTGTAAGAATCCAGTCTATGATGCTCTCTTTTTGTTGAGCATGTCCAACTCTAGTAGGGGAAAGAATAAGTTGGGAGAATCCGTGTAAGTTAATAGGGAGAGGATTTGGTTGAGAGGAGTATAGGGACCAGTCGATGTTAACATCTCCTAGAATTATCGTTTCTTGGGGATAGAAGGTGGTAAGCCAACTGAGAGTTTGTTTTAGGTTTTCAGCATTATTGCCTGGAGGTAAATAGGTGACTATGAGATTAATACTTTTTTGGTTGTTTAGGCATAGCTTTAGGGCTATCAATTCCTGGTTATGGACTATATATACATACACACACCCTCACACACACACACACACACACACACACACACACACACACGCTCGCGCGCACACACACACACACATATATATATATATATATATTTATACATATGTCTATATATGTGTTGTGTGCGTATATATATATATATATATATATATATGGATCAACTTTTCTTCATCAAAATTTCACTTTCGCTGAAGTGTAGTCTCCGGATCAGCTGACTACAAAGGAAACTTACAGGTGTGGCAGATGTTCCCAATGTACCTTCATAGCAAACCTTGAACTACTACAGGTCCCTATCCCGCCACTTAGACTTTTAGCCACTGGTCATTATAGGGTCTATATTACATAAATGAAGTTTCAGAACTTCGAATACTATATGGTTGACACCATATGATCGAAGTTCTGAAACTTCAAAACTATAAAAAAACAAAACTAAGTAAAGTAAATTTAAAGTGTTTTTAGCAGGGGGGCAATCCCCCCCCTGCACTCCTCACACCTCCGCTACTTAAATATGCCAACTCCGAGATCGCACTTTGATGGAGAATGGTGCGGAAAGGGAAGATTTTCCTTTCCTACACTGTAGTGTAATCTCGGAGTTGGTATATTTAAGTAGTGGGGGGGTGTGGGAGGTGCAGGGGGCTTGCCCCCCTGTTTAAAGCATTTAGTTTTGTTTGTTTAGTAGTTTTCTTTTATAGTTTTGAAGTTTCAGAACTTCGATCATATGGTGTCGACCATATGGTACTCGAAGTTCTGAAACTTCGTTTATGTAATATAGACCCTCATTATAGTTGTTCAGCTAAAGGGGATGTGTATATTGCCTACTGTACCACCTATTGGGCATTTTACGTAGGCAAAGCAGAGCATAACTTGAGGCAAAGGATATATGAGGATATGTATGAAATTGGTCGGAAGTGGGAAACCAATGCTCTATATAGGCACATTTTAAAATGTAACACAGCAGATTTTAAATTTTGGGTATTGGAACTAGTAAAACCACATGAAAGGGGTGGGGACTGGGATGCCAGGCTAGAATATAGGGAACTAATCTGGCAGTTACGCCTGGATTCCTGTGTTTTCCCAGGGTTAAATGATCATATTTCCCTAGCTCCAGCCCTGAAAATAAGGGCAAAGAAATTTAAATAACATAAACATGCCATAAAATTAAAACGTTATTTTTTAAAAATTAAAGTTTTAAGTGTTACTTACATATACTCATACAAGTATATATACACATATTTATACATTTTTATATGTATTTTTTTTTGGAAATGTGTGTATACATATATACACACAAACTTGTTTTTTCTGTTTTCTTCATATGGTAAAATTGTATATTGTAACATTATAGAGGTTTTTAAAAAAATCTGGATTTTTATTTTAATGGATTGTGTCAATGGGAGGGATATTATTTTTAGGGTCTATATCATATATTAAAAAATCAAAGATGTCGAACACCATATGTTCGAACTTGGAATTTCAAATATTAAAAACATTGAACGCTCAGAATAGTGAATTTTTTCCCTGGGAAAAAGTTTGCTGTTCCGAGAAACATACACACAACATAAGCACACCAAAATAAACCACACACATACAGTAAACAAAACCCAACCCCACACTAAACCACACATACATTACTAACTATCCACTTACTTTAACCCGCACCCTAACCCTAAGGTCCGTAACTATCGCACACATACCCTACGAAACTATACACAAACAAAGTAATATACACACATACAGTTAATAAAACACAACCCTATACTACACCATACATACATTAATAGCTATCCACTTACCTTAATCTGCACCCTAACCCTGAGGTCCATAACTCTCGCACCACAGTGGAGGAGCTGTTCAGCATATGTGGTTGCAGAGCTGGTTCATGGTCAAATGGAGCCATAGGCAGGATAATGGATTGCCCCCCCCCCCCCATCCATTCCAGTCTCTCATTACTTGGCGATTTCTTCCAAGTTATCATAAACACTGTCAAACTGGTCAGTGTGCATGCTATTTTTTTAATTCTACAATGCTTACAGATATTTGGATTTAATTTAAAACTTATTTCAAATTTTATAGCACAAACACTGATAGCCATTTTCTAAACAAAACAATACAGTCAGAGAATGAAAATAAACTTAGCATGAAAAGTAACTTCTCTGCCCTTGTAGCATTGAAACCCACAGTCAAAGAAAATGCATCTGGCCAGTGGGAGTTTAAATTTGTCTTTGGGCTGTTTTCAAACCATAGACCCCTTGCACACAATTTTTAGTACCATGATACATGCATGTGTTATTTGATTCACCTTCTTGATTGTATTAAATTATATTCTTTGTATAACACTGTAACACTTGTTAAGAGTATTTTAAATTTGTAGTTGTGTGCATTTTTTTTAATAAATAAAACAAAATATGTAAACCAATAATAATGAAATTGCACATTTCAGGACAAGTCAACCATAAAAGGCCACTCAAGACTTCATTACAATCCACCAGTATCAATCAATATGCACAATATCTGCAGAAGTAAAAGTCATCTGAATAATTCCATATTAAAGAGATTTGTAACTAATGAAAATATTGCTGCTGGCATACAACTTTACATTTCAGTGTTTCATCTGCAAATTCAAATCCTGTTGTCTTTGAAGAATAAATTTCATGTTTCATAAAAAATGGTAACCTGTTAAAACTGTAATAGGTAATGGCTGGAAAACCAACAACATGTTTACAGTTACTAGGCAGCTCATCCAAAGGAGGAGACACTCAGGAGTACACCACCCCCATCTCTCCCTTAAAGTACACCACTGTATCAGCAATCTACCTGCATGGTGTGGGAGCAGAACCCACAGCCTTATATACTAAAGGTAAGTATACTACTTGTTGTGCTACTACCACTGCTTTCAAACAATAGAGTATAAACAGTAATGACCATTTGCTAAAGAAAGCAGTTGCACATGGAAAACAGACTTGGCATTAGCAACAGTAAACTTCTATTCTCTTGAAACTCACAGTTCCTTGAAAATGCACAGAAACTCAGAATTCCTTGAAAAATGCACTGATGCTCTCATTTCCTAGAAAAATGCAATGAAACTCTTAACTTGCCTCTCAACCTCTTAGCATAAGAAATCTGGACAAAGCCTAAAATAATGTGTGGACAAAGGCCCAAAACCAGGAAATGTTCTTATAAACTTAGAAAATTACTGGAATAACGTGCTTTGCATCAGCATGCTTTTTATCATGGATATAAAGATGAAATTCAAATGTCTATAATTATTTAGTGATTTCAGTCCTTAATGATTGCCAGAAAGCCACAAGTTTCATGAGGATCAGATCATAAATATAAGGCAAAACTCTGGTGTAAAGGATTCAGGCTGTTGTTTCCTATAACCATGGTTCAGGGTTTGAGCCTGAGCAAGTTAATTAACCTGCCATCCCTAACTAGGATATTTCACACATGGTGTCCTTGGAATGAATGCCTGTCTTGTCTCAAGAAGAAAAAGGATCCCAAGCAACTTTTAATTTTGTGCAAAGAAGAAGCAGCAGTGACATAAAATATGCACATGAATGCACGCTGCTTCTCAGGAACGTAGATGTGCATGTATTGACTCACAGATGCAGAGTGTGTTCTTGAAGAAAGCTGCTAAAAACAGATGTCATTTTTTTTAATTAAAAATTAAATGTTGTGGCAGCCTCCTGGCAAGTGGGCACCTCCCAGTCAATGGGTCACAGGCAATTGCCTAGGTTTCCCAATGGTGGATATGGCTTTGCTTAGTTGTGGTGTTGTACACATCAGTTTTAGTCTTTGTTTGCCTATTCTGATCAGTATTTGTAAACCAGATGCCACCTGTTTGCCAGTTCTGCAATATATTTCACCCAGTTCTACCTCTCATGGTCTTCTCTTGCAGCCAATTTCGCTGATGTCTCCTTAACCAGAATCTTCTGCTACTGGCTCCAGTCAGTATAGTCTTCATATGGCAATCCCCAATTCTAGCTGTCTCTATACCATCATGTTGTGCAGAATTGAACAGACAGCAAATACCTTGTTGCAAATATCCACAGCATACTACAACACACTAATACCAAAGAATTCTAAGTAGTACAAGTGGGCCTTCATCAATCCAGACACACACTCGGCAATGTTTTGTGTTTGCAACAGTGAGGTGCTGTATTGCATCTCAGCCATGCTCTGTGGATTACATGTTGATAACCAGTATAATCAACTAGATGTCTTTAAGGGAAGTCACCCCATACAGTTTGATGGTATAGGGGACGTGTGCCAGATGTGGAAATTGTGGGAATTGTCTGGATAGCACTTAAACACATTGTGTATGGTACCTTGTATGTTGTGCACCACCTGGTAGTTGGAGTAGAAACAGTTATATTATTCTCCATGTGAACCAAGTAGAGCCTTGATAGTGATGGGGGTGCAGACTATGGTCTCTAGAACCTTAGAGAAATGGACTGTTTTACTGTACAGCCACATAGTGTTGTTTCTCTGCTCTGTGGTAATCAGGAACCCCATATGCTCCTTCACGTTGTTCAGTATAACACCAAGGAAATGGTATAGTGTTCATGAGGCAGATGTACATGTGATAACACCCACTGTGTCCTGTGATGGTCACTGGAAGGCTCCTGTAACAAGAGCAGTCAAAAGTACACATATCCTACCATTCACAGTGGTCGATATTCTACGCATCTTCTGAGATGTCACTTTTTTCCCTCCTTCATGTATGGAAGTTAACACGAGTGGCGTTCAAAAGACATGCGTGAATGGGCATGCCTTCATTGAAGGTTGGGCATCGAGCTGGCACCTCGGCACTGTAAAAATCTACTGCCAATCATTAGCGGGCCGGAGTTTCGCTGTGGCGACCCCTAACTGGGAAAATCTGAAAGAAGAACAAAAGTTGCTGTTTGTAGTTGAAAACAGCAAAGAGTAGAATTAACTTAAGAATTAATTAATAAACATACCAAATGAGATATCACGCACTGTTATTTTGTGAAGTGCATTCATAATAAACATACCTGTCAACCTCTTAGCACAAGAAATATGGACAAAGCCAAAAGTAATGGTGGGGGGGGGACAAATGCCCAAAAATAGGACCAGATTGTAAATATTGCTCTTGCAAACTTAGAAAGTTGCTAGAATAAGAGGTTTTGCATTAACATGTTTTTTTTTTCTGAAGTCTATGAAATCTAAAACTGTCTAAAACCAAATGTCTGCCATTGGTTTACCTGAAAATTACAAATTTTATGAGTAACAAAAATACGAGGCAACAATCTGGACATTCTGTGAAAATAGTGGACAATTTAGAGGTATGAAAGATATTATAAAACATATTTAAGAAGCAGCTTTTACACATAGTATGCTCACAATAAAGGCACCACAGTAATATAACTATTTAACTGCTGGAAACGGGAGAGACTGTATCATCAGGAGACATTCCCAATAAGTAAGTGGCTCTAAGTGTCAAAAATGGTACAGAGCCACTAAAACATAATTGACAATCACAAGCAAGCAGCATATGAAGTTTATTAATTATTGGTAAAAACTATTCACTTTGAAGTTGTCTGGTGGTGACAATGCAGCATCACCATACTCCTAGCTTTTGTTTCATTTAAATGTTCTAAAATGTGCTTTTCTTGGTATTTCTTCATAGTGACAAAAACATAATTTTAATTTGTTTCTCATATTCTTCAAACTGAAAGCAGAGTGGCTGTACATGTTCTTGCAGTGAGTGAAGTATGTCTTTGGCAGAATGTTCAAATCCAGTTTAGAGTTTTATAAACACTTAACTTGCATCGTTTAATGTAGTAAATATTGTTGGCCAAAGCTGTATCATTATAGCAGTTTCTAACAGACCCATTGTTGAGCCCAGATGTCCCCTCACTTCAAGACCTGTCTGTTTTTTTCTGGTTCATTTTCTAATAAACTGGTAAATTCATCTTTGATCCCATTATATCTTCTTCTGTGCATGAAGAGCATTGTGCAAAGCTGACCATTTGCATCAGAATGCATTTCCAGTATTTGCAGGAACCTGTAAGCAAATTCTGTCTGTAAGTCAATAGAAAAAAATACAAACACACCTGCAGTACAAACTCAAAAATTGCATTTTAACTACCGGTTAACATTTCACTGCACTTTTCTCAACAAGTTTAATCTAGCGTGAATAACACAGGAATCATTCAGACAAAATACTTTCTTGAAATCAGTGCCACACATGTGACTGCACTTTCCACTCAAGCTAGCTCCACTGTTGTATGACTGTCCTTTGTACTTTTTAATGAAATGTCATGTTCATCAAAACAATTTAGTAGGGTGATTGCCAAGTTCTCAACATTATGACTGTAAAGGAATAGGTGTGAATTTCTTAACTAGACCACAAGAAAGCTCACAGTAGAAAATAACTGTGAACTGATCACAGTGTGAGATATCAGGAGTCGAGACCACACAAACAGTATTATATTGGAATTATTTTGTAATCATGACAGTCTGATGAAGTACATGCTGACAGTTTATTTTTATAAAGTCATCACTTATAGCCAATGATAAGTTCAAAATATATACCTTTCCCTGCTTTCCATTTAGCTGTATGTCATCAGCAAGGGACTGCATCAAACTGCACCACGAGTTCCATGTGTAATAATTTCCATTGTGTGGTGACCAAATTATTTCACCATTTCCATGGAAGGCAAGGCGCCTTGATAAAAGTAATTTGATTATGTTTAAAATTCTTTTAAGTTATTTTTCTAGTGATTTTTGTGGCCCACGATGAGCCATGAGGCTCTTATCTATATGCCATTCAGACAATTTTCTAAGAATAACTTTTTAAGAAAGCTTGAACGTGATGAACCATTTTAATAGTGGCACAAAGGTCTATTGGCATGATATCAGCCAGCTAGGTAAGAAGGCCAAGAAATCTCAGCCAGATTCTTTAGCTGTCCATACTCCACTGGATGTCCCTCTAGAAGTGGGTAATAGCTCTGTAGGCATCTACATTGAATTCTTCTGTCATGACCCGGTTGGCAGCCACAATTAATCCATCTTTTCACACATCCTCTGAGGCTTTGTGGGCATCTGCTGAGGATGTCAAGGAATAACTACAGTTGATTATCTTGGAAGGTCCTAGAGGGATTCCGCAGATATTGGTCAGGGAGGAGTTACAGGTTCCTTTAACGAATCTCGTCAAGCATCAGAACCTCCAGTATTTGTTAGGGCTGACATTCTTTCCAGGAAAAGACAAAAGACAAAGCATGTTTCAGTCTATTCTAAGGATCCTCAAAATGAATGGCAAGAGTTTACTCAGTGCTTGTTTTCTGCCTTGATGGCCCTGAAGCCTCCTCAAGTGGTTACGGTGCCTTCTTCTCCTTGGACCTCTACCCCTACTAAACAGCCTAGGGAACCAGATTCCTCATATGAGCATTCAGAGTCTAATAAGGGGTCTTTGTCCTAGTCTTCACAGATGCCTTCACTTTTGGCTTATGGTTCTGATGGCGAGGAGTCTGTTAGCCCTGAGTCTTCTTTTGAAGAATTGTCCTTTGGGGATACAATTACAAGGATGATGGAATACTTTAAGTGGGATTCTTTTCAAGACTCTGAAATTCAGAGGAGATACAAGTTGCTTCAGGTGGATACTCCTAAACCATTGCCAGGTCCTTCTGTGCTGGCTGCATTGTTGGATACTTTCATTGCTGTTTCCAAGTCCCCTGATTCTCAGCCTCCTGCTCCTAAGAAACCAGATAAGCTCTATAAGGTTCCTGAGGATTGTCAGTTTTTATTTAAATGTCATCCTGCTAATTCTGCTGTGGTATCAGTCTCTTCTGACAAACCTTCCAAGCTCTTGCCCACTTCCAAACATTTGCCTTCTGGTAAGGATAGTAGGGCAATGGAGAGGATTGGTAAGAATGTTTACACTGCTTCTACTTTGGCCATTAGGTCTGCTAATTACCAGACTCACATGATCAGATATGCTCTGGCCTTGATTGTTCAGGCTTGTCAACTTATTTCTCTGATTCCGAAGGCAAATCTTCTGCCTTATCTTTTTGGATTCAAGTGGCTTGTCACTCTATTAAGTGTAGCTATGCTGCTGCTGATGCCCCTTCCAGGGCTGCAGCTTTTGGGTCTGTCATGAGGCATTATTCTTGGCTTTATCTCCAGTCTTTGCCTTAGGACATTAAGGCCAAGTTGTTAGATTATCCTTTGGATAATAAACATCTCTTTGGGACTGTTGCTCCTGACCAATTTAAATCTCTTCAAGAGGAAGGCAAAGCTATGCAGGACCTTAAACATATTTTTGTCTCTCATATCCCTGATTTCCAGATGCATTATCTTTCTAGATCTGTTTTGTTCACAGGCAACCCCACCAGGCCTCTAAGGGGAGGGTGGGTGGTAGGTGGGCCTCCTCTGCTAAGGTTTCTCAGATTTCTGTGGCCTAGAAGCCTGTTTTATTTCTTTGGCAATTTGCTCTCCCTCTCTTAGACTAGGTTTCTTTGTCCCTTCAGCTTTCCCTTTGTCTTCCAAATTGGCATCTCATCAGTTCAGACTGTTGGGGTCTTTCTATCATCTGTCAGGTTTACTTCATGGTATGGAAGTCTCTCCCTCCTTTTTCACTGATTCCTCAACCTCCTCTAGAGCAACTTCCTCATTTGCCAGAGGTCATAGGGTCCCTGATGCACCAAGGAACCATTCAAACTGTTCCCCCTTCCCAAGTGGGAAATGGATTTATTCCAGGATTTTCCTAGTTCCTCAAAAGGAGGGCACTTAGAGATCTATTCTGGATCCCTCCCTGCTCAACACCATTCTCAAAGTCCCCTCTTTTTGGATGCTTACTCTTCAAACCCTGTTTCTTATTTTACTACCCCAGGCTTTTCTGGTGTCTTTGGATCTGAAGGATGCTTACCTTCATATACCCATTCACCCTCTTTTCTGGAAGTTTTTACATGTCTCTGTTTCTTCCTTTCATTTTTAGTTCTCTGTTTGCCCTTTAGCCTCTCTACTGCCCCAGAGATATTCACAAAATGCCTAACTCCTGTTATTGCTCTGGCAGGCCCCAAGGCATTCAGATTTTTCCTTATCTAGATGGTCTATTGCTTCAGGTGCCTCTTCCCAGTCACCTGTTACAGGATCTGGAGTTTATCATCTCTCTTCTTCAACGTCTGGAGCTCACTATGAACTTCCAAAAGTCTGTCCTGACTCCTTCTCAGGATCATGTGTGTCTGGGATGCAGGATTCAGGCAGTGCCAATGCTGGCCTCTCTCCTACCTCCAAAAGTTTTGTCATCGACAGCTTCTTTCAGCTTCTTCTTCCTCTGACTGCCATGCCAGCCAGAGAGTTTCTTCAGGCCCTGGAATTCATGGCTTCTTCTATTCTAATGCTCCCTCATGCCAAACTGCTAATGCAGAAGCTTCAATGGTATCTCAAGTCAGTTTTCCCGCAGCATTGGATTTCAGTGTACCTCTCCTTCCTTGTCTAAAGGAGGAATTTGTGTGGTGGATCCAACAGTTTATTCTCAATCCAGGCCTACACCTTCAACTTCCAGTCCCTTCTCAAGAACTGTTTATTGATGCCTCAGACATGTGGTACGGGGCTTCATTTAGTCACCTGAAATTTCAGGGTATCTGCCCCCCCATCAGAGGTCATACCATATTAACATCAAAGAGATGAGAGCTCTGATTCTGGTCCTTCAAGCTTTTCATTCACATTCTCTCCAGGCCTCTTGAAGGTATACACAGACAACACTACAGTTATGTGGTATGTCAACAAGCAGGGAAGCACAAAAATCTTACTTGTTCTGCAAGATGGCACTTCAAGTTTGGAAGGTGACTGTCAATTATCAGTTAATTCTTCAGCCAGTATACATTCCTTCAGAGCACAAACCAATGGCAGATTTTCTGAGCAGGTTTAAACACAGGCTTAGGAATGGAAGCTTCACAAAGACAAGTTTCTGGACAATGTCCGATGGTGAGGCATTCCTCAGGCAGATATTTTTGCCTCCCCTCTGAACAGGCAGCTACCTCTCTTCTGTTCCAGAGTGCCAAGCCTTTTGACATGGAAGACGGACACCCTTTCTTTCCTTGGAAGGGGATCTTTCTTTATGCTTTCCCTAATTCGAAGAATCCTGCAGAAGATTCAGCTGGACTCTCCAAAAATCTTGCTAGTGAGTCCCTTTTGGCCAAAACAACATGGTTCTACCTTTTAATACAACTGGCCAGGGAAAATCACCACAAGTTACCTCACTAGTTGGACCTCCTCACACAGGACAAGGGGTAAGTCAATCATCCTCACTTATCTACTCTTCAACTGATACTGTAGGTGATAGGATTTTGATCTCTTTCAGGCACCTCTTTTCTGAGGACATGTTCAAGGTTATACAGGAGACAAGGAAACCCTCAACCAGAAAATCTTACATGTCCAAATGGAAAAGATTTTCTGTCTGGTGCCATTATTGTAACCAGGACCCATTTTCAGTGTGGGTTCTTTTGGTTCTCTCTTATTTCTCTATATTATAAATATCATAATAGAAGTTTAGATGGTTTGCAATGTACTGTATTAGAGCATGTTTGTAGAAAGGGATGTAATTTGGATGTGAAGAAAAGGCTTTTATATAAAGAGAATGTTTTTATTTTGAAGTATGGGACTTTAAGCCCAGCAGGTATTAATGTGGAATGCAATTGGAAAGTTTTTTTAGCTTAATTGAATGCAATTAAGCAATTTATGATAATTGATTGTGCTATATATGCTTGCGTATTTTTTGTGTCTTTTATTCTCCTTTGAAGGCTTCCAGCTGAGGCGCTAGGGATTTTATTAAATTTTTCTACTTTGGATCCTGGTTGTGTCATTTTTCTATCTGGCCAGAAGTGGTGGATGAGCTTTGTTATTGCTGTAGTTTTTTTAAAGGCATCCTGCATCTTAGGCCTCCAAGAAAACCTATTCCTCCTCCTTGGGACCTTGATTTTGTTGTTTGATTCAGGCCACTTTTGAGCCTGCAGATTCTGCTTCATTATAACATTGCACCTGGAAGAGTGTTTTGTTGCCAGCTCTTACTTCTGCTTGGAGGGTTTCTGAGCTCCAGGCCCCTATGGCCATTGTTCTTTTTTTTTTTTTTCCACAGGGACAGGGGTGTCCCTTTGTACTAATCCTTTTTTTTTATGCCCAAGATAGTAAATGAGTTGTCATTAAATCAGTCGGTACATCTTCCTTCATTTTTCCTTCTCCTCAATCTGCTAGTGACAGGGTCTTGCATACCTTGGATTTGCACGGACAGCTCAGGTACTATTTGGGTAAAACTAAGTCTGCTCATAAGTCTGACCAGCTTTTTGTTTCCTTTCTTCCCAGGACATTGGGTATGGCTGTTTCTAAGAAAACTGTCTCCTCCTGACTATCTAAGGCCATTTCTTTTTGTTATGCTTTTCATGGCAAATTTCTGTCTACTTCTGTTAGAGCTCATTCCACTAGGGCTGTTACCTCTTCTGGTGCTTTCTTTAAAGGGTTGGACACCAATTTTATCCTTAAAGTTACTACTTGGTCTTCTTTGTATACTTTTACTAAGCAGTTTAAGTTCAATATTTTTTCTAGGGCCACAGCAGGTTTTGCTAGAACCATTTTGTATGGTTTTGTTGAGGGGTCTTCTCAGCCTTCCACCTCCCATTGGGTTTCTTGAGTTTCTTTCTCTCCCTAAAGTAAAGAATGCTGCAACAGTGATATAGAAAGCCATAGTACAGTTGTGTAAAATCTTAACATAACAGTAGATGTCCTGCTCTTTGTTATTGTGGTAGTCACTCCCTCCCATCAACCCCCTCTTGTTTGTTCTGTTTTTTGTTTTGGACTCCATTCGGACTGAAGGTCTGATTTTTTTTCTTCTGCATTTTCTCCTTCTGGATGTGCTAGATTCCTTTATCCTATAGAGACTGTTCTCTTCTAGGGCAATTCAGTTTTGGGCAACTGCATCCATATGCCATGTTTATGCCCTATGTCCTGTGCTCGAAGCATGTGTGACATACAGTGCATACAAGATCATAATGCTTTGGTATACTAGCTGAACATCAGGCTACCCTGCATGAGAGATCCCTAAAGTAAAGAATACTGCGACAGTGAAGAGAAAGACCTTTACTGTTATGGTAAGATTTGACACAACTGTACCTTCCTCTGACTGACTACGTTGCACAAGGATTTGCTACACTGGAAGCATTTTAATATCAGCTCCACTGGAGGATGCACTCATGCTGCACTGTTTGCACTCTTTGGTGAAGGCTGTGCTTACAGCATAGTCTGCAATGTAAACAATGCCAGACACACTGCATGTTCAGTGTCTTGCACTGGAGGATATAGTTGCAGCAGCATCTGGGGATGCACTTTCATCAGTGGCTGTGTTAGAGGATGGTCTTCAACTGCTGGATGTACCTGGAGTGGCTTTACTAAAGATGCAACTTTTTTGTTTGTTTGCTAAGTCCATCTTTAATTTTCTTTCATCTTTCTTAGCTTTCTCCCAGGCACTCTGTTGCTATCTCATCTTTACCTGCAAATTGTAATATGGTAAAGCATTCCTGTTCTATTTCATTAGCTGCCAGTCACAATGTCGCCCTGCAACCCCCCCCTTAAAATATTTGCATAAATCTCACAAAATTATCATACACTGCATGTTATGTTTATAAAATCAATTTCTACTAAAAAAAACATTTCTATCATTTTGAAAAAAGCAAAATGCAAAGGTAATTCACACTGCGTGAAGAAGCTGTCTCTTAGATAATACCCATTACAGGTTCATAGGTAAGTACTAGGCTAGCTGCCCTTGCGGGACATTTTACACCTCGTCAGTTTCTTTTTTTGCACTTAAAATAACCTATCCCATTTGGTTATAGATTGGTCTTACTCATCCCATTGTCAATAATTATATATCACCCCTAATGTGAATAAGTGGGATCATACTATATACATATATACAAATATTTCACGCATAGGCAATAATGCCCTTCTAGCTGGCTCATATAACAGAACAGTTATTCCCATAATAAATGTTCAGGCTGTTCTTAAAAATATCTAAACTAGCATTTGCTTTAATGTAATTTGGTAGTCTGTTCCGTGCATCAACTACTCTGTCAGAGAACCAGTTAGTACACTTTTCATTTGTATAGAATCTTCTCCATCGGTTGTCTGATGATTCTCTACTAATTTTGATAACCCCAAACATTCCCAGACGTAGTTGTTTCCAAATGCCCTATATACCTAAAAAGGTCTCCTCCTAAATATCCATGAGACCCTGTACAAGTGCATATATTTTAGTCTTTCATAACAAATTAAAATTTCACATCCATGGATACCCTTGGTATATTTCCGCTGTACTGTGGTAGCATTGTTACCTCACAGTAAGAGGTTCTCCCATTCAATTCTCGGCGTGGCTTGGGAGTGCCTTCTGTGTGGAGTCTGCATGTCCTCCCCGCAGTTGGGTAGCATTAGAAAAACATGCGTGCGTAAATGCCCGTGCCTTTGTTGAAGGTTGGGCGTCGAGCTGGCACCTCGGCATTTTGTAAAAAATCTACTGCCAATCATTAGTGGACTGGAGTTCTGCTGTGGTGACCCCTTACTGGGAAAAAGCCGAAAGACAAACAAACTGTCTCTAGTTTACTAATGGCTGTTTTTTTTTTTTTTAATAAGGCTTCCATATTGTTATACCATTCTCAAGTTTGGGTCTAATGTAATTAACAAATAATGATTTCATCATTTCTGATTTCCTAGACTTTATAAATCTTTTTATACAACCTATAGTTCTATAACTATCATTAAGAAATTTGTTGATATGATTAAAGCTTGGTCTTCCCATATACCCAGCTCCTTAAATGAATCTTCATTTTCAATCACTATGTGCTTATTAAACATTCACCTTTCAGTGTACATCTCCCAAGCCTAATATGCTTAGTTTTTGATGTATGTATCAGCATATTATTCTCCAGTACCAAAATGGTCAATTTATGCAAGTTCTTTTGCAGGCAAACCCTATCTGCAATACATGTAGTCACTTTACCCATTTTCAAGTTATCTGCACACAGACTGTAGAACACCTCAGATGAAAAAGATAGAGCTGAAAGATACAGTCTAAACAAGTATAGGCCTAGAATAGAGCCCTGTGGGACACCTCAACAGTAACCATGAATTTTACCTGTCCAGTTCCTGTATGATACTTGCAATGTCCTATTTATAAGCCATGCAGCTATCCACCTCATCAAGAGTATATCAATACCTAGTTGTTCTAATTATTGATCAGTATTTTGTGTATGACCCTATCAAATGCTGAAGTTAAATCTATATAAATTATATCACAGCCCAATTTTTATTCAAAGCTGTATATACCTATAGAACATCACTCTACAGGTGGCAGTAGAGCGATTTTCAACATATGCATACTGATAGACAGTTTTGGTTCCCAACCTTTCCAGTTATGACAATAATTTAACCAATATAACCTTCTCTATTATTTTCTGCAACATGAAAGTAGACAACGGTTTATATGACTCTGGGTTTGTCCTACTCTCGTTTCCGTTAAAGACAAGTTTAACAAGTGCATGTCTCCGGTCTTGTGGAATCTCCCCATATTTATACGATCTAGTAAATAACAAATATGGTGGCACTGTAAGTTCATGCCAAAGTGTTCTCTTGTCATCATTACTAATTCCGTCTCATCCCAGTGCTTTGTTTGGATCCAGTTTGTGTAGATCTTTTTCAATATAATCTAATTTGATTTCAGTATCTGAGGTAACATATCACTAGGGCAATTTATCACCCCCTTTATGGAGCCAAACTGCTTTGGATAAGATTTTGTAACAATATCTACAATCTGTTGTGTCTGAGAATAAATTATAGAATCTACACACAGTTTATCAATTTCTATATCGTTACTCCAACCACATCTTATGTATCTACAAAATAGTTTCCTATTATGTTCAATATCTTTATATACATTTTATTCAGTTGTTTCTGTTCTTGTCTCACATTATGTTTAATTTGTCTGTCCATCTTGTTTATTTCAGTTTTCAAAGTTGTAGTTCTACCCGTTTTCCATTTCTTCTTCATTGGTCTCTCACCTTGATCAAGTATCTTGTTCTTATGGAAATATATCTCCCTGAAGTTGTGTGCCTAGATCCTGATGTTAAACATTTTTTTTTAATTTTGTTTGCATTGAAACTGTTTCTCTTTCAAAACTTTCCACATTCCTTCTGCAGTTTTTCTACTAAACGCATCACTCTAATTAGTTTTACACAGTGACTGCTTTGCTTCCATATAATCTATTATTAATCTTCTGTGCATTGGTTTAGATTTCAGATTGGAACTATTATCTAGCAACAAATTAATTGTTATAATCCCATGATTGCTACACATTAATGGTGGTAAAACTTGTCATGACGTAGCAGTAATTTCGTTAGGAACATAAACAATGTCTTGAGTGTCCCATTGTCTGGTAGGATTGTGTACACTTTAAAGCAGATGCTGTTCCTAAACATACATTGTCAGTAATTTCCATACTAATATTATTTAATTAATATCACTCCAGTCAGTATCTGGTAATTTTAAGCCCCCCACACTATTCTTCCTTTTTCCAGTTTTCATTCAAGAAATATATGAATTCCTGCAGGTCATTAGTATTTGACTTTTTGAGTGGTCTGTACACTTCAACAATTGTCATATGTTCCAGGGTTGTCTTTATTGTCACAGATGCACAATCTATAGTATTGGTGTTATCACTGAACATGTAATAATCACAGGTTTCATAACTGTCTTTAATCCCTATCATAACACTTCTACATGATTTTGTTTATTAGAATGCATGTTACAGTAAAAACATTTATACCCTGTCAGAACTGGTTTCCAGTCATTGTTCTTTCATCGCGTTTCACAAACAATAACAGCAATCTTGTGAAATGTAACAAATTTTAAAGTAAAAAAAAAAAAAAAAACTTCATTGTTGATGCTCCTAGCATTAACAACCATCTGAGTGCATCAAATGTTACTATCTGTGAACTGTTAACATTTTTGACCTGACAAAAATTCTGCCTTGTATTTGTCAAATATTGCAAAATATCTGCTGCAAAAATTATCTTCCATGATCTTGACAAGTGCACACTATCCTGTCTAAACATGTCTTCACAAAATTAAGCTAGGATGCTCTACACATATCCAATTTTTTTTTAAATGGGACATTTTTTTAATGTAGAAATTTACCCCAAAAAATCTTTTCATTTATGGTGACCTGGCCCTCTTTTCTATATGTGATTTGTGAAAAATATGTCCTAACATCTGTACAATCTATGCTATTTAAGAGGGCAGTAAGTTCCCTACTAACAGTCAAAGAGTCATTGTGGATAAGATCATTTGTACCAAGATGAATAAAAACAGATCCATAGTTCCTAACATTATGGAGTTCTAAGGTCTTTCTCCCATCCTCTACTTTTGCTCC
This sequence comes from Protopterus annectens, assembly GCF_019279795.1. Taxonomy (NCBI): domain Eukaryota; kingdom Metazoa; phylum Chordata; order Ceratodontiformes; family Protopteridae; genus Protopterus; species Protopterus annectens. Next base: position 1,204,556,725 of record NC_056727.1, read on the forward strand.
TGGCAAACATAACACTATTCAATGTTCATTATATCTGCAGCTGTAACTACCAATTCCTCTAATAACTAAATCTCCAATTACAAGAATATCTTTTCTGACCAGAAATGAAGAATCTTCAGCTTCTAATTCAGTAATATCTGCTCTATCAATTGTTACAAAGGAATGATCTTCCTCACCATTAGTTTTATTAATCGCGCTGTTTTCACTGTTTATTACATTTGGAGGCATACAGTTCTCATCCAGTTGGCTTTGTACATCCACAGCTTCAGCCATGTTATGAGCTTCTTTCTTTTTCCTCTTTTTTACTTAAAGTAATGTTCTTCAGTCCTTCCACATTCAGTTTTGATTTCTTCCTTTTTACCTGCCCCTTGCTTATTTTTTTCTACCTTTTGTTTTTCGAAAAATGATGCATTTTCTGAAGAATGAAGGTTTTCTGGTAGAAAAAAAATATCATTCCCTGTAATCTGTGTGTTACATAACAAAAAAGTGTTCTTTTTAATATGTATTCTCTGCTTTACAGGCATTTATCCATTTATTTTTCTTCCTTGTTATTTGTTGTGAACTTCATCCTTTCTTTCTGTTTTTATTTTTTTATATGCATTGAATCTTCAGTTTGCTGAATAAGTCTGTCCAGAATTTCAGAGGTGTCAGTGGCATTATATTGTTCAGTAGGGGTTGAGTGATCTTTACTGACAATAGATAGTTCCTTTCCTAAATATGTTCTATTTGCTCTTTGCCTAACATTATTTATCACATCAGTCCAGTCATTAATATATGTAACAACAGCTCTCCAAGCTGTGCCAGTTGCACAAGTACAAACATCATCAATAAGTCTAGATTTACTACTAATAATGGTAAGCAGATCATCCAACTTTTGACATGAGGAACAACAGATCACTAGTTTTATCAGCTGCTACCTTTAAATATACATAGCATTTAGTACACTGTACAAGGTACTTGTGCTTTAGCAAATCATTAATGGCATACTCATTTAAGGAATCCATATTCAGCTGCAAATGAATAAAGAATTCAAGCTATTGCACTGTTAATCACAAACTAACACAAGGCTGCTTAGATAAGCATCATAGATAACTTGTGAGGAGCCATGCATGGGACAAAGCATTTAGGAGTTGCCTCTGCCCATTAGTAGTACAGGGGCAGTCCTGGGGTATATTTTCTGTTTTCCATCTACAGATCTAAGTTGCATTTGAGTATGGGCAGGAAAAACTTTGTTTTATGTGGATGGGGAGTCTGTTCCCTAGTAACAGTATACTTTGTGTGATATACCTTTCCCTCCAAACTGTTCTGTTGATGTTGCAGAAGAGGTTTAGATCCCCAGACCAAGTATTCATGATGCCATTTAACTTGATGTACAGTAAATCCATCAGTAATTGGTCATAGGATGCCTTGTGTGCCAGGCATAGGTCACCTCTTAGCAGTCTGTAAGATACTGAGTATAGTGACAGGGCTTTGTGGCGGTCCAGGTAGAACATGTTAGGACATGTTGTTTAAGCCTTGTATCCTTTTACTAAGGTATCTCTGTGGACGTTCCAGTTGTTGTATGTGTCTGGACAGATACATGCCAAAGGAGCATTATATTCAATGACTGGCCTAATGAGGGCTGAATAAAGGAGGGGGCAAAGACATACCCAGATCTAGATAAAATCCCTTCATTTATAAGCTGTGTAATATACGGCTTTCTTACAACAATAGACACATGTTGGCCAAATGTTACATCATTGTTGATGTAAGTTTTCATATCACGAACAAACTGGATCAACTCTTAGGCTGAATCGATAATATGGTAGTTTCCTGGGGTAGATGACTTCCCAAAGGATACACTAATGCATTTTTTTCATTTAGTTTTAGTCCTTGATTTTGGCACCAGTAATTTATTTAGGACAAACCTTCCTGTTGGATGGCTAAATCATTTGGTGGTTCAATGACTGCTCCTAGCTTGCAGTTATCTGCAAACTTAGTTAGACAAAGCCCTTTGGTGTTGGCTTTTATTTCAGAAAAGTAGATTCTATACAGGAGAGGTCCCAGCACAGAACCCTGGGGGAATCGACTGGTGACTGGTCTCTTTGTGGAGGTAACTTCCCCTATTTGGATTATCTGCTTCCTATCTGTTTGCCAGCTAGCAATCTGGTGGGTAACATAGGGGTTTATTCCCAGTTTATTAAGCTTTTCTACTATGCCTGACTGGGGAATTGTGTCAAAAGATTTGACCATATTTACAGTAAGTATTATTTATAAGAAAAATAATTAAGAAATATTCATATATGTAAAAAGAAAGCAAAGTACCCCAATTAATCTATATATACAGACACGCAGTCCAGTCTCCCATTACAAATGAACACACTCATTTGGACATAGACAAATAAACTAGTTCATACTTTCATTAGTAGAAAAGAACTAAATGATAACCCTGCAAAAAGGTTAGTAAAACAGAGCAAAATAAACCAATTCAATTAAAATGCAAGCAGCCCACTCAGCCATGCAGAACCCTTACTTTGAACCAATATAACAATGTAGGCAATCTAGTGAACAATTAAAACTCAACGTATGCATTTGTACATAAAACAGATAACATGAAAACAATGCTTCTGTTAGTAAAAGCAAGACCAAGGTCACAATTTCAAAAGATTTGCGCTCAGTGTAAATGACCACTTACACTAAGAGAAGGCTGAGATCCGGTGTTTTAGAATGTGGTCTATGTAGCAAGCCTAGTTAAAGATAGGTCTTACACTGAAGTAAGTCACTTACACTGAGAGAAACTCTTTTGGAATCTGGCCCCCAAATAATGCTGGCTTAATAATGTTAATAAAATGGTTCTAAATAAATTGAATTGTAAACAGCCCACTCAGTCATTTGAAACTCCAACAGAATGTTAGCATACTGTTCAGAAATTTCAACTTTTATAAAATGCATTATAAAGAGATACAAAACACATAAAGATGGGTTAATGCAGTTAACAAAACAGGACAAAATTATTTTGATTTAATAATGTTAATAAAATATAATTAATTTAATAGAATGCAAACAGACGGTTACAATTTAAAACTCCATACTTTTTTTCATCTAAAAAAATTAAACTGGGAAGTAAACGTTATGTTTTAATGATGAAGTTTTCTGAAACAATGGCAGGAACACTCTATTAAGCTTAATGGAAAGCAGTGAATGTCATTATATTAACTATTATACATATCATAGATCAAATGCAAGTTTAAAAGTAAATGCAGAATTGACTGCACATTTTGCCATAAATTGAGGCACTTGGCAAGATGCCTATTGTCTCCACCATTGTTTACTTTATACTGAACTGAGGAAGTTACAAATAAAAGGATATAGTACTGAGAATTTCTATAGTAAGTCGGCATTGTATGCAAATGATTAGCTGATATAACTGAAACACCCAAAAGAACATCTGGAGAGGTTCTTTTAAATATTACAGACATTTGGCCACTTGGCTGGTAAATGGGGGAAAAACTCAGGCAATAACACAAAATTATATTCTATCACACAGAATATAAGGAAAACATTTGCAGATGTTTGATACAAATCTAATGATGTGTCTAATGGTAACAGTGGCTCTGACTCTAGCAGAGATGAAAGCATTTGCAAACACAAAATTTAAAGTGGCAGGATGGTTAAAAAGTAAAATATTCTTGTATTTGGAGTTACCTCATGGAATGGGACCTCTTCAGAACATCGAATTACCAGAATATCGAAACCCACTTTGTTGAGATGACTTAGCTGAATCTTCACTACATTGAACTCCTGGAACAATGAAAACTAACCCTGGGTAAACAAGCACCTGACCACCAGGACAAAACAAGAAACAGCGAAATGAGAAAACCCTCCAAGTGGGGGGCTTTGCCTCCCACAACACCCGATGTGGAAGCCTCTGCCCCCCCCAACTAAATATACCAACTCCAAGATTATACTACAGCAGGGAAAGGACAAGGTTCACCATGGTGGCCAACTGTTTCTTTTCCCGGGGTTGATTTTCCCTGTTCCAGGAGTTCAACATAGTGAAGATTTGATTAAGTATTTTCAATGAAGCGGGTTTCGATATTCTGCTAATTCAGTGTTTTGAAGGGGACCCCTTAGAATACAGACATTATAGTTGTTTGATCTACCATTGGCTTGATATGGCTTTCAAGTAGTCACTTTGAATTCTAGTCAGTCTTTTTTAGGGATCTAAAATATGATAACAAATTTCTTATGGAGACAATCTAAACCAGGAGTGGCCTGTGATAGATTACCAAAGCTAAGAGAACAGAGGATGCCTAGCTGTACCAGATTTGTGATCCTACTGGAGAACATCACAACTGAAGATATATGTGATATGGTGCACATAGGAAGACAGACTATTACGGGTGGAGATGGACAGAGCAATGTTAAGACAGATGGGAGATGACCCAGAAATTATGTGCTGGTTGCAAGAGACCTAGGGGGTTCTGCCTCACCTTCGATTATGAACTATATGCATCTAAGAAAGCAGAAACAGAAATCTGCAACAATCAAGGTGAGTTTAATGGAGGCAGAAGAGAGTCAAGAAATCAAGGGCTGGTTGCAGAAGAAAGGAAATGTTAGATACTAGCTGCAACTCACTGAGTCTCAGAGCTTCATTTCACATGGGAGGTTCAAGAAGAATATCACATATAAAGGAGGAACACTTGAAATGCAGACAATTAAGTTGTATGTCTGATGAAGTAGGACAACTAGTTATGCCACTAAGCAGCATATTGTTAGAAAATATACAAAGGAGAGAATGGGGACAAAGGAAGATAGTTTCACAAATTTACAGATCAATCAGTGTGACTGTGAACAAAATAGATCAGAAGTTGGAAAGCAGCTAGGAAATGAAACTGGGGAAGCAGATCCAAGAATGGAAATGAAAAGAAATTTACTTAGCATTGACAAAGGTGACAGAATGAAGGAGGTTTCATATATTTTGACTGGAAATATTTGGGTAAATATGTTGCATTCCATCAAGACTCAACAAGATGTATCCAAGAGTGAGGGCATGTTGTTGAAGATGTGGGGAAGGGTTTTATGCCTTCTGGACACACACCTTTTGAGAATGTCCCAATTTGAAGAAATTAGAAAATTCTGAGAGATGTTCTAGCTAGTCTATGATGCAAAAAGCTCAGCTCACACAGACATTGTTCTTTTGGGTTACAAGAAGGGGATGAATGGTCAGGGTTTGAAAAGGCATTACTTGGAACATTATTGCTAGCAGTAAAACATAACACTCAGCTATCCAGATTTTCACAGAATGTCCAGACTTTTGCCTCATATTTTTGGTGTGTTCCTCATAAAATGTGTGGTTTTCTGGCAATCACTGAGGATTGAAGTCACTAAACAATGATACTCATCTGAGTTTCAGACTTTAAATCCTTCAGAAGAAATGCATGCTAAAACAAATCCTGTTATTTTAGTAACTTTCTAAGTTTATAAGAACAATACTTAAAATGTATCCATATTTTTTGGGCTTTGTCCAGATTTCTTGTGCTAAGATTTGACAGGTATATAGTGAAATAATCTATCACCTAAAATTGGAAGAAGATAGATCCACTCTGAGTAGAGGAGATGCAGGAAGTATTATTATCAAATCTATACACAGGAGGCAGTGCTATTGGGTAGGGAATGGAGGAAAAGACTGACACCAAGAGGGGAAGTTAGCGATTAAAGGTTATTTTTAGGAGGCACCAACAATCACTAGAGAAAAGGAATTCCAATTATATGAGCTTGAGTACAGAGACTAATTTAATAAGGTTTGATTTCATTAAAGTGAAGATATATATTGGCAACATGACTATGGTGAAAACTGGAGGCATAAAATAACAAAAATTAAGGTACTATTTGGATAAACCATTAAAACTCAATTATTTGAGAAGAAATATGTGACATTTTAAATAAAAGCGATTGTCCTTTAAAAAAGAAATAAAAATGAATTATTAGTTCTTTTCTTTAATATATTTCTTTAGATTTTTGTACGTCAGTCCTGGGCCCACTCTTGTTCGGCATCTACTTTTCAGAAGTACAAGCAAACACAGGAGGATTATGGCTAACAAAGTTTGCAGATGACTGCAAACTGGGCACCATAGTTGAAAACCCATCTGACACAGACATCCTTCAGAAGGGTCTCATAGAAACGGATAACTGGTGCCAGAGCCATGGCCTAAAGTTAAACGCCAAAAAATGCATAGTCATACCCTTTGGGAAAAACAAGGTTACCCCTAGTTACCATATAGGTGTCAATCCACTAAGCACAGAAGAGGTTATCAGGGATCTGGGGACCCAGGTAGACAGTAGCCTTTCGTTTGACACTCACGTTGCCAAAGTAGTTAGGAAGACCTTCTACATTGCCCACCTGTTCATGAAGGGATTCACATCTAGATCAAGGGAGGTCATCGTTCCCCTGTACTCATCACTCATCAGACCAATGATTGAGTACAATGCCCCATTCGGAATGTATCTGACCCGACACCTGCAGCAATTGGAAAGGCCCCAGAAGTTCCTCACCAAAAGGATAAAGGGTCTCCAAAATATGTCTTATGCTGCCCGACTGAAGGAACTACAGCTCTATTCAGTCACTTACCGTCTGCTCAGAGGTGACCTGTGCCTGACATACAAGGCCATGTCCAACCCGGAATTAATGAACATGCTTCACCTCAAAAAATCTAAATCCATCAGAACTACAAGGGCAAGAGACTTAAACCTTAACACAGCTATTAATAGGACATGCTGGAGGGACAGATTCATCACCCAGAGACTCCCTATGCTGTGGAACAAAATCCCGGTACATGTGAGGCAGAGCACCTCGCTGGCTCTGTTCAAGAGAAATCTTGACCAATGGATGGGAGATCGCAGGTTTACCCTGGGGATCACCTCAGTGTCACTGCTGGACAGAGGCACAGCAAAATAATGGGCATATTATCCTTCAAACTAAAGGGGTGGCGAAAGCCACAAAACTCTGGGCTAGGCTTATAAATGCCCTAGGGCAGATAGCCTAGTATGAACCTATGAGCCTATGAACCTATAATTCAAATATTTTAGCTTTAAGTTAAAACATGCTAGCTATCCACATCTAACCTACAGAAACACAGTGGACAACAGAATATGGACAAAAACACCCAGCCACAGCCTAAAGTCCTTATCACCTGTGCTGGTGACATACAGGGATAAAGCCCTGCTTACAGCCCCTGCAAGTTTGATTAGCAGCTTGTGTGCTTGCTGGTGTAAGCAGACCAGGATGGACATGCCCATCTTGTGGTGTGGGAGGGATTGTGATCACAAATGGCTCTCACTACTAATCTACTGATACAGCCTTGGCTGGAAGGTGGAGACATGGCAGAGTGTAGGGAGCTGAGTGAGGGTATGAACACAACCAACAAAGCCAATGATGTTAGCCATTGTAGGTACTTGTTGAGGAACATGAATGCATAGGGTCAGACAGAGGGATATGTGGGCAATGACACAAATGCTCAGGTCACCAAAAGGGGGAGGGTTAGGCCATCCACATGCCTGGGATGCCAGTGAGGGGGAAAAACTCTGTCAGCTTGTAGGATGGTCCCCATTTAAATTAAGTTTTTGCCAAACTGTTCATTTAACAGGTTGGCAATTAAATAATTGTTTCACAAGTCTGTAGTACAGAAATGTAGTATAATCTGACCTAGCCCCCAAAGTGATGTACATGCCTCCTGCCAGCATATGAAAATTCATGCCTTAAGTACAGCAGGAGGGCATTAGACTTCCATGTTCAAAAACTTTTTTTTTAATGTATTTTTCTCAGTGAGTGGCTTGCAACCAACTTTTATGTTTACAAAAAAAAAAAAGGACTGTTTGCATGCACAAGGATGCAAGTGAACACTTTTTAATATAAAAATAAAGGTTGTTTTTGCCACCTTAATACCCATAGTAGGACATTTATTCCTGAAATGTGAAGTTTTTCAAGACAAACCATGCTCACAATGTGTATAAAGGAATACATTTCACTTTTTGCCAAAACAAAAGCTCATTCTTGCAAAATTTGAAATGTTTATTCTGCTTTGTATAATTTTTATGTGTTTCAAATACAAAGTAATTATTTTATGCAACAGTTAAAGGACATCTCAAAAATACATTGTGTTCTAACATCTCAGGACATTTGTGACATTTCATGTTATTTCACAGGACATAGCTGTCCACATATGGACTGTCCATAAGACATGTTGTAACCCTAGTACTCGCATAACCACAAGCTCCCAGTTTGAAGAAAATGCATACAGTAGCGCATTGTATTCTTTACAAGGAAATGGCAATCCTGGGGTTAGTTTCATTTCCAAGGGCATTTAAATATTCAGACACTAAGCAATACCTACAAATACATTAAACAAAACTGTCAGAAAAACACATTGTACCAGTTTGATTATTATTTCCTAATATAATCCCTTTACAACCACCCTTTATATTTATTTATTTATTTATTTATATTTGTTGACCGGGAGTGTCCGACTAGACGTAGGTCCATTTTCAGTGCAGGCACGGGGAGAAAAGCTCCACAGTTAAAATAAACAGACAGTAGTTACATTGGATTACATAGCGATTAACAATTTACATAGCAATTACTTACAACATATTTACAGATGAAGAACATAGTACATCAGTAGACAAATAGAATCTTTATCTGTGAAGTACATAACAGACCTTAACAAATGTTAAAATAAGAAGTTCCTGCTGTATAAGTACTAGGCTTATGAGCATCTGAGCTTGCTATAATCAAGGTAGTTAGTGGTGTGGAAAGAAAGGTAGTGGTTGGATGGGGTGGGTGATTTACAGTGGGAGTTGCAAGGGCATAGCCAGCATGTTTTTAGGTGCGTTTTTAGTAAAGTTTTGAAGTGGGTGCATGATGGTATGGAGGTAATTGTGGGTGGGAGAGAGTTTCATAATTTGGCTATGGTGCAAGAGAATAGTGCTTCACCAGCAGAGTTATTGGCTTTAGTGATCTGCAAGTGATTTTTGTTGCTGGATCTTAGTGGTCTGGTGGTAAGATAGGGTTGGAGTAGATTCTGGAGGGATGGGACATTTAGTGGATGGTTTACTAATTTGTGGGCGAGTGAGATTTGATACCATTGAAGGAGGTGAGGGAGTTCAAGCCAGCCCAGTTCAGCAAGTGAGAGACAGTGGTGACTACGGTAGGATGCCCCTGTGGCGAATTTGGCAATTTTGTTGTAGCAGGTCTCTAGCTTGTTTAGATTGCATTGCCTTAAGTTGGTATATATTAGAGAGGCATAAAGTAGGGTGGAGATAAGGTGGGAATTCACTATTGAAATCTTTGCTGCTTTGGTGAGAAGATGCTTATTTCTGTATAACACTCCTAGTTTTTTGTGGACTTTTTTATGGTCATGGATATGTGAATGTCAAATTTTAGTTTATTGTCTATTTCCACTCCTAGCAATTTGGTATGTTCAGTTGGGTATATACTGGTGTTGACTTTTGCTGTGATGTTAAAGTGAGAGTGTTTTGAGTATGTTTGGTGGGTTGGAAGATGAGTAGTTTAGTTTTGATTGGGCTGAGTACTAATTGGGCATCGGATAACCACGTTTCAACAGAGGAAAAGGCTTCCTGTGTGACTTTTTGCAGTTTGGGTAGGGACTGGGCTGAGCAGATGATGATCGTATTGTATGTGTGTGCCATGTGTGGTGGCAGAGGCTAGATTATTTGTGAAAACAGAGAAGAGTAGGGGTCCAATGATGGATCCTTGGGGAACCCCTATGGAGACAGGTAGTTGGGGAGACATGTCATTCTGCCATACAATGGATTGTTGGTGGTCAGACAGGTAACTCTGAAACCAGCTGGTGACTGACTATGAGAAGGATAGGTTATTGAGGACAGAGATAAGTTGTTTGTGTGGGACCATGTCAAATGCTTTAGATAGGTCTAGGAAAGTAGCAGAGGAGAGATAGCCATTGTTTTTATGCTGAAGCATAGTGTTAGTAAAGGAGAGTAAGGCAGTGGTGGTGCTATGGTTTGGTCGGAAACCATGCTGAGTATTGGAAAGGAGGTTGTTAGTAAGGAGGTAGTCTGAGACCTGAGAGTGTATGCATCTCTCTAGTATTTTGGAGAGTGGAGAGAGAATAGCTATGGGGTGGTAATTGGTTAGTTCTGTGGAGGGTCCGCCTTTGTGGAGGGCAATTATATGTGATACTTTCCACAGCATGGGAACATAACTTTCTGACAGAGATCGGTTAATCAAGATGGATACTGGGTAGGCCAGAGCATCAGCTGCTATTTGTAGGTATTCACTTGGGAGGTTGTCTGCTGCTAATTTGGTGGGTTTAAGTTTAGTTAAGAGTTTTTTTATGTTGGAGGTAGGTATAGGAGAAAAAGAGAAGGCAGTGGGGAGTTTAGTAATTGAAAGTGTGGGTTGGAGGGGAGGGGGGTTGTGTTGTTTAACTAGTGATAGTATGGTTTATGTGAAGTGTGTGTTGAATGAGGTAGCAATATTTTCTGAGAAGTGAGGGATGTTAGGAGGAGGGGTACTGACTTTACCTGGTTGGAGGATGGAGTTTATGGAGGACCAGAATTGTTTGGGGCTGTGTTCGGAGGAGTCTAGGGTAGACTGGTAGTATTGGAATTTGTCCTGTTTTATTAGCTTTGTGACTCTATTGCCTAGTTCTAGGAATTTCTGTCTAGTTGAGGGGGTCTTGGTTTTGCACCAGTGCTCCCTGGCTTTATCCCTGTTTTTCATTTCTGACTTAGTGGTTTTCTGTAGCCATGGGAAGGGTTGTGCTTTGATTCTGGAAAGTCATATGGGGGCATGGTAATTAAGGATGCTCAGGAAGGTAGCATTAAAAACTTCACCTGCATCATCAAGACTGAGGTACTTTAGAGGACGCCAGTTACATTCTTTGAGGGATGAGATGAATGTCAGTGGGTTAAAGTTTATTTTTTTACATATCTGATGGTAGACGACAGGTTTAGCTTGGTATAGGTATTTTTTCAGTAGGAATGTTGGGGAGTGATCACTGAGGCTATCTGATAAGCAGCCTGTTATATATGACTGGGGGCTCTTACTGACTAGTATCCAATCCAGGGTAGTGTGCTTGCTGGAGTTTTTATTTATCCTGGTTGACGACTGGACTAGTTGGGTGAAGCCATGAAGGTTTACATGATGGGTTGGATGGTTGCCAGAACAAGATTGCCAGTCAATATTGAAATCACCTAAAATTATAGTTTCTTGGGGGAGATGGTGGGTAGACCAGCTGAGGAGGTTTTCTAGTGGATGGATGTTTTGGCCAGGTGGGAAGTAGCATCCAATTATGTTGATGGTTTTGTTTTGGTTTATTTTGAGGTTGGTATATATTATTTCTTCATTGTCTATTTGTGGAGCTGATGATTTTAAGATCTGGATGTTTAGATGCTGTTTAAATATTATAGCTACACTGCCTCCTTTCTTGTTTAGCCAGTCTACTCTTAGTATGCCATAACCTGTAGGGAGTATTTGCTCACTGGTAATGTGAGGTTTTAGCCAGGTTTCTGTCAGGATGACTATATCTGGGGAGTACAAGTCTATGGTGGCATGGAGGTCATGGACTTTGTTGGATATACTTCTAATATTTAGGCTTAGTAGAAGGAAGTCATTTGGCTTTCTATTGTCTGTAATATGGGAGAAGTTGTGGTTTCTAGTCTGATTATGAGGATTGGGGTTGGAGATGGTAGGGCCAGGGTTGGGGTGGATGTCTCCACTTAGGGCTAGTTTTGATATGCATGAGATTATTAGTTTTCTCAGTTTTTGAATGTGTTTGTTTATAAGGGAAACTTTATGGTTGTCCTGTTTGGGTAATAGGTATGGTGGGAGGGTTACTATGTTAAGTTGTAGGGATGCTTTATGTTTGAGTAATATAGTTGGTAGAATATGTGGGGGGTGCATAGGGATGGTTCTTGAGCTGGTGGGAGGGGAGCTGAGTGAGGGTGAGACATGAGTGGTGGTGTGAGTAGTAGTACAGTGGTAGTGGTTGAGTGCAGGAATGATAGAGCTTTGGTAGGATGTAAGATATGCAAGGAGAGTGCATGCAGTGAGCATAGGTAAGGTATGCTTGTACATGTTAGTTGAGGAGGTGTGATAGTAGTGGGAAGATGGAGGAGGTAGTGTTGGGTTAGCGCTGTGGTTGGCTACTGGAAAGATGGGAGGGGTTTGTGAGTGTAATAAAGGTGGGACCACTGGGGGCGGTAGGTAATAGGGGGCAGGGTGGGGAGCAAAGCTGGTAGAGACCCTGTTAGTTGCTCTTATGAGGGGACTGGAAACAATCAGGTAACAGAGTTAATTGATGAATTAACATATGATAGTGACAAGGGTGATTGTAGTTTTAAAAAATGGTGCCTTCCACAGGTAATATGTATTAACTTTGGGATTGTCTTAAGGTAATAAACAGGGAAGGGGTAGGGGAGAACAAGGGTGTGAGCAGGTAGTTCTTTGTACTGCTGCTAATGAGCCAAAGCAAAGACAAGTTAGTGTTTGAGAAACAATCACAATTGACCAAGGACTGCTCTGAAACTGTAAGCCATTTCTTAACCATTTCTCAGGTGGAAAAACAGGATAACCTTGTATCAGTAGGCCACTGTGGTCTCAGTTTAAATTAACAAACACACAGTATTTATCAGATTATGGATACTATCTGCTAACAGAAGGGAATAAGAGAGAAAGTGGAAGATGAGTGTGTGTGTGTGTGTGGGAGGGGGGCTGCTTGCAAGCCAAAGCAGAGTGCTCTCCAGGGGAAAATGAATATTGACTCAAACAGGTAGACACATACTCAAAGTTAACTTTAGTTGTTTGCAGACAGTTCAGACCCGGACTGCGCTTTTCTTATAAGAATGATAAAGATATATTTCACTAATCTTACCAGAACTTCTCCCATAGCCATGTCATTCAGGTTTATTCCAAATCACAAATCTGGATATACAGAATCTTCATGTTTTTAATGAATACATAATAAATGTAACTCAATTACTCTCCAGTACATTTTGGTTCTGATCAACTTGTCCACTTTCTAACTTAGTGAAATTCAACATATTTTGCTCAAGTAGTGAAAGGGACAATTTTTCTTAGAAATCAGTGATCCTGATATAATCAGATGATTTATTGAATAGTAACAATAGCGGGAGCTGAGCTTCTGAAGCTAATGCATCTGCAGTTATTGATAGTGTTATCAAACAAAGGAACTGTAATGTATGAGAGGGCAGGGAAGGATCTTATAATGTACTATAGGAGTGCAATCAGATGTGCTCATGTTATAATGTGCAATAGAAGTGCAATCAGATGTGCTCATGTTATAATGTGCAATAGGAGTGCAATCAGATGTGTACATGTTATAATGTACAATAGGAGTACAATCAGATTTGCTCATGTTATAATGTACAATAGGAGTCCAATTTGATATGCACATGTTATATTGTACTAGGGAAGTCCAATCAGATGTGCTTATGTTATAATGTACAGTAGGAGTCCAATCAGATCTGCTTATGTTATAAATGTACAATAGGAGTGCAATCAGATGTGCACATTTTATAGGGTCTATATTAGAACATCAAAGTTTTAAAACTTCGAATGTTCTAATATTGACCCCTATTCAGTGAACGCTGACAATATCGAACATGCAGAACAGCAAATTTTTTTTCCCAGGGAACAATTTGCTGTTCCGACACACATACACACAACACAAGCACACCGAACAAAGAGCAATCCACACACATACACTTAAAATCCTACATCTAGCCCTACACTAAACTATACATACACTAATATCTATCCACTGACCTTAACCCAAACTCTAACCCTAAGATCCGTCACTATCGCACACTCACCTCACCCACGCCCTAACCCTAACTCACCTACCCCACCCTAACCCTCACATCCACACAATCGCACACTTACCTGACCTGTGCCCTAACCCTAACTCACCTAACCCGCACCCTAACCCTCATGTCCACATAATCGCACACTTACCTGATCCCGATCCATAACTTTCCACCGCAGTGCTGAAAATAGCAAAGCCACAGAAACGGCCAACCAAATTCCTTCCCTAGGAAGAAATTCGGTGTTCTGCAGCTTCGCTATTTTCAGCGTTCGCTGAATAGGGGTTGATATTGGAACATTTGAAGTTTTAAAACTTCGATGTTCTAATATAGACCCCATTTTATAATGTACAACAGGAGTGCAATCTGATATCCTCATGTTGTAATATACAATAGGAATGCAATCAGATATGTTCATCTATAATGTATAATAGGAGTCCAATCAGATGTGTACATGTTATAATGTACAGTAGGAGTGCAATCAGATGTGCTCGTGTTATAATGTACAATAGGAGTGCAATCAGAACTGCTTATGTTATAATGTACGATAGGAGTCCAATCAGATCTGCTCATGTTATAATGTACAATACAAGTGCAATCAGATATGCTCATGTTGTAATATACAATAGGAGTGCAATCAGATGTACTCATGTTATAATATACAACAGCAGTGCAATTAGATGTGCTCATGTTATAATGTACCATAGGAGTGCAATCAGATGTGCTCATGTTATAATGTGCAATAGGAGTCTAGTCAGATGTGCTCATGTTATAATGTACTAGAGGAGTCCAGTCAGATGTGCATGTTATAATGTACTAGGAAAGTCCAATCAGATGTGGTTATGTTATAACATACTAGGGAAGTCCAATCAGATGTGCTCATGTTATAATGTACTACAGGAGTCCAGCCAGATGTGCATGTTATAATGTACTAGGAAAGTCCAATCAGATATGCTTATGTTATAATGTAGTAGAGGAGTCCAGTCAGATATCCACAATATAATGTACTAGGAAAGTCCAATCAGATGTGCTCAAGTTATAATGCACTAGGAAGTCCAATCAGATGTGAACGTTATAATTTACTAGGGAAGTCCAACCAGATGTGTGTATGTTATAATATACTGGGGGAGTCCAATCAGATGTGTGCATGTTATAATGTACTATAGGAGTCCAATCAGATGTCCCTATGTTATAATGTACTATAGCAGTCCCATCAGATGTGCTCATGTCATAATGTACTACAGGAGTCCAATCAGATGTGTGCCTGGACTGGTTCAACAAGATTTTGCTCTGTATATAAATCTAACCATAAGCTAGCAGTAATGCAGGAATAATGGAACTAGAAACATCGCTATATAATGGGTGGAAGGATCTCTCTACTTACCTGGGGGGGTGCAATGGATTGTTATTTTATATATGTATTAAATATCAAAAGAGACTATAAATCAGATAATCAATGCCTAAACAAGAGTAATAACTAGACTGTTGGCTACCTGAAGACACGAAGAACATCCTTGGTCATGCTTTTTTAATCATGCCCTACTATAACAGGGCCACATGGATTTGTCCAGTATTTGTCATCTAATTTTGACTGTAAACAAGAGCAGTAATAGTAATTTTGCCACTGTGGGCACACCAGTTGTTTGGCACCTACAGCCACAACTAGTACCACATGATAGGAAGACTGATTCACAAGTACTGCTGAGAACCACTATCCTTCCTGTCATGAAAGGAGATACTGCCAGCCTAGCTATCTGGAAATTTGTAAATAATTGTATGTCATTTGTGAATATCAACAGGATTCATATGCTTGTGTTACAAATGTATTATAACTGTATGTTATGTGTATATCAAACTGCTGGCACAGAAGTGTGCATTGAAAAGGATTGTAAAGTACTAAGCTTTAAAAATGTATCCACAGTGTATCCTACTGGAACAGAACAGAAATGTGCATACACTATTGTAACTGTTTAGATGTATATATTTTAATAATGGAAACTGGAACACAGGAGGTTAATTTCAGAAAAATAGCTGAAAAGTTAAATTACATTATGACCACGTAATAAAAGGATATTGTCTTTCTGTTTCAGTTTGTCTTTCTGTTTCAGTGTAGTAACAGACACAATATCTAGCTCTAGAGGTTCTCTGCATTGTCCTGCACATGTTTTATTATTATGCCTTCCAGCAAGTACCAAGATTTTAGGAAAAGGTCCTCATTTATGTAGTTTCATAGGGAGATGCTAAATGCTACTAGCTGCATCAGTGGGGTTTTTACCTGGGATAGAGTCAGATGACAAGAAATGATGTCATTCTGCAAGCTACCCCATCAGTAATATATGGGATATTAATTTAAGAACTCTCAGAGAAAGACTGGGTATTCTGTATTTTGTCTTTGACCTGATAACATCAAGACCCACTCATCACATCTGCTTTGTTGCTCTGTAAGTAAGTTAACTAGGGTGCAGTAATTCTCTTAGATTCAGTCAGGAATATAGTGAAGTATAATTTAGATGTTTTCTTTATTTATTTGAGACAGTCCTGCAATGTTGTTTTAAATATTCGCTGTGATTTTGAACTCTGATGTTACTGTAATCATATACTGAGCATTTTCTTGTTCTTTTATTATTTATTATTAAATATATTTAAACCTTTCATTGTGGCTGATATTTGTGAGACATATTTATTTATTTATTTATTTACATTTGTTAACCAGGTAGTGTCCGACTAGGTTGAAAAGCCATTTTCAGCGGAGACTTGGGGAGAAAAGCTCCCACAAATAAAAAAGCATTATTGAGGTACAAGCAATAAACTTAGTATAAGTAGTGCATTGCTAATAATATGTAATGAGCTAAACAAAAATATTGTAGCGAAATATAATAACAGAATATAATATAAACATGCACGTTTCAGGCATACAGTAATATACAGTATATATTGGGTACATAAGTCATGTAGCTTTACAATGTGAATCACTTCTGAAAGACCAAAATTGGTCATGTAGTTTTACAAAGGTAGGTTACATCTGAAAGAAAAAATATTAATAAAGATAAGACAGATAGCGGGATAGCCCTATGTGGGATAAGCACTATTATGTGTGGACCACTCCTAATAGCCTTGCTCTTGGCCAAACTACCATTTGTATTGATAGTAACATTAACCAGCAAGATTGGACACCCTTTGTTAAGGGCTTTAAAGTAGCTGATAAGGATGTCGCTGGTATCATTGATAACTACCTTATAGACTGGGCAGAAGGGGCATAGCTAGTAATCCTCTGTTAGCCTTTCCCAGATGTGTGTGTGTGTGTGTGTGTGTGTATGTGTGTGTGTGTGTGTGTGTGTGTGTGTGTGTGTGTGTGTGTGTGTGTGTGTGTGTGTGTGTGTGTGTGTGTGTGTGTGTGTGTGTGTATAAATCAAACCTAAAGGGTATGTGTGTCAGCTACTTGGGCAGAGACATGAAGCACTGGTTGGACAGAGAGGGTTCTGGAGTCTTGGCTTTGCCAATCAGCTGAGATCTCAACCCTATAGCTGTGCCAATGGGGAGTCTTATTGGGTATCTGAAAAAAAGAGGGAGAAACAAGCCCCAGACTGATTGTAGTCTCTGTGAGCTCTTAAGGGGAACTGCACTTGATGCAGAGAGCTGAATCTGGAAATAATGTGTGTGATCCTGTTATCTTCTCAGTGAACACCCCTCCCACAGTTGCCAGTGGTGAGGATTGAGGCTTCTTGATTACTGGTCCAGTGGAGGGTTGTCACAACCCAGTCCTTTCCTCTGCATTGCTCTTGACTCCAAATTCTTTGTTGTTCATTTAGCTTAGTTGTTCCATAGTTTTGATCTCCAGTAATGCCATTTGATTAATCAGCTTCTCTTCATCATCATGGATAACCCTTCTTCCTCTAACTCTTCTTACATCGTTTTGTGAATCATTGATTTCTGGTCCTTCCTTATGGGTGACTTCATCATAAACATCCATAATGTTTATTTTTAGAATCTCATTGTTTTGTTTTGTTTTGTTTTTTTTCTTTTGCCAACTTGGTATTTTGACAATGAAGACATCTGGTTGGCTATGTACCCCAATGCATGTGAACCTAAGTAACATCTATCCACTGCCCTTTTTACCATCTGTGTTTGGCCCTACATTTTTAATGTCCACAGAGGAATGTACATTTAGTCACTGTCCTTGCCAAATTACTGGGTGGGACAAAGGAGTCATTACTAAGCTATGATCAATAAGCCATTTTTCTTCTAAACAACTATTAGGAAAATACAGAAATGTCTACACAGCATGTGCGTTCATATTAGTTATTATTTTATTATATCCTTACTAGAGCATTCATCTGCTTGTCTCAGAGGAATTGAAGTAATGAACCACATTGTGCAGCCATCGAGTTTCATAACATGTTCTGCCTGTATGGAGACCAATCACATTCTAATTTTCATTGTAGTTTTTTTACATTTCATGTGATGCTTCAGCTCCATATTAAGGATTTGCTCTATCAGTCTTCAGTCAAACAGTGGCAGTTCCTTCCATCTCCATTCTTCTCCTCAGATACTGCTGCGGCAATGTCTCCACCCCCCCCCCCCACTAGTCTCCAATGCTTCCACCACATGTTTCATTATGTTTAACTCACCCTGCTGGAATAATGCTATGAGATTCTGGGCCCTTCGTTCAACCCTGACCATAATCAGCATCTTAACTAAATAGTCTGCCTTATCCTGCAGTGATGCATTCTACAGCCTCTGTACCTTTGTTTTAGGTTAATTTATTCATTCCACACTACCTTTCATTTATTGAGGTCTACACTCATTGTATTTTTCTCAGAGATTACTAGATTTCTTATTCAATAAATACATTTTCTTTCTATCAAGATAAGAAGCTTGACATTTGGCTGGCATTTTCATAGATTAGGGTCATGCCTATCAGGTCTCTGTAGCAAGAGATCCAATGTTTTAGTGTGACTGGCACAACTGGTGTGGCTGGTCAGAATGACTAATTTATTAATTATTCCTCCTTCTACAAGTTTAGCTCAGTGATTTTGTTCTGCTTTTATTGATGCTTCTGTTGAGTACTTGTATTACAGGTTACTGCTTCCCAGATGTGTATATTTACCTTTTAACACTGATTTTAATATGCATTGTTTAGACTGTTTCTTCACTCTTGTCATGTTGCCAAGTTCCTTTCAGTTCTTTCCTTGGCAATCCTCATTATTAATCCTATTGTATACCTTTGTGTCATCCTTATTGTATACCTTTGTGTCATTGGCAAAAGGCATACTTTTCCTACCATATACATGACAATCATTTCAAAAGAGAACAAAAAGGACATGCCCTAAGAATGGAACCTGATGGAATCCTTTTATTATGGCCTTGTTAAGTTTACCAACTTAGTCAACCACCATAGAAACAAGGGTCTGTTCATATCTTCCATATTCTTAGACTTATCAAAATCCTTTGACATGGTAAACCACAGTATGCTTCTTGAAACTCTATCTACCCTAGACACATGCACCTCCTCTATATCATGGTTCAATAACTACTTATCAGGCCATCAGCAAGCAGTTCTATGGTAAGACCAGCTGTTCCCCCCTACTACCAGTATACATAGGAGTCCCGCAAGGGTCCATCCTCAGCCCATTGCTCTTCTCTTTATTTACCAACCAGCTCTCTACATCCTTACTCATAGCCTCAGTAGTGTAATATGCAGATGACACCACCATTATAACTGCTGCCCCCACCCTAAATGAACTACAAACCCTAACCCAAACTAACTTTACTCTAGCCGAAACATGTTTTAGTAACATCAAACTTATTCTTAATCCCAAAAAAAAAAAAAAAAAAAACATTCTTTTCAGTCCTGGTAGATCCCCACCCCCCAAACATTGATTTTACCAGAGACTCCAAAGACAATATTCAAATCACTCCAACCACACACACCAAACTACTAGGTGTAAAAATCGACAGTCACCTGAAATTCGACATCCACATAGCATAAACAATCAAGAAAGTAAACAAAAAACTTGGACTCCTCTATAGGAACAGTTTATCACTAAAAATACCAAAGCCACCATTGCAAGGACTCATCTCTTAACCATCCTCCTCTATGCTTCCCCTATCTTAACTAATCTCCGCCACACAGAACTGAAGAAAATGGAATTTTGTTACAACAAGATTGCCAAGTTTGCTACTGAAGCCTCATATAGGTCCCATCACTGTCTCTCCTTTAAGCAGCTCAACTGGCTTAAGCTACATCAACTACTGCTACTCAATCAACTCTCAATAGCACACAAGCTCTACTACCGTCTAGATAAAACTCCAGCACTCCAGCATCTAATTCAGCCCCACACTACCACTAGAGCCTTAACATCTAATAACCAGAACCTCATAACTGTCATCAAATATAAAAAATGATGCTGGCAAATCGCTCTTTGCCTGCACTATAGCCAAAATCTGGAATTCACTACCAAGTCACATAACCTCTACTTCCTCTACTATCTGATTTAAAAAATTCCTGAAAAATTGGCTTTGCTCATGCTACACCCGAGGTTAAGCAATATGAATGCACTGTTGCAAGGATTCTGCTAAGGGTCACCAGTTTTTCACTTGAAAGCTTGTTAATCTGTTGATACTTACTTTACAGTACTAATATCTGTCCACTATAACACTTGCAAGCATCGTCTGTTCCCTCAACCAAACATCCTACAGTAACAAACTTTATTCTTACCTAATTCTATCCTTAATATCACCTATCCCTAAACCTGTATTAATGTTTCAAAAAAAAAAGTTGTTTTCTAATTTGATTTATGTACTTTATGAATTGCCAACTTTTATTGTTTGTTAATTTCCACTTCACTGTAATCTGATATGTATGCTATGCTCACTATTCTGCAATGTATTATATTATATTAGATTGTATTGTATTTCTGTGTTTTGTATTTTGGGACTTTCTCCCCAGGCCTCTGCTGAAAATGGACCTGTGTCCAGTCGGACTTTCCCGATAAACAAATGTAAAATAAAATAAAATAAACCACCCTAAACCATTTTGAGACTGTCTATCATATTTTTGTGTGGTCCAGAGATGTTTGCTGATTGCTTCTCTTGTTTCTTTTGTTTTACGTAAATGATAGCCATAGCATGGCCTAGTATGTCTTTGTCTCCTTCTTTGCTGGACCATTCTGAATCTGTACCTCTGTGTATTGGTTTGGAGAGATTTTAAACCTAAAATTGATGATTTTTCTCTATTTCTATACCAGTTAAGTAAAAACTATATTGTACTACATTTCATTTTGCAATTTGTGCTGCTGGAACTGCTCTAAAGCATTTAAACTGTAATTGCATTATTTTTTCTTTACTGTGGTGGAAGAATTTTATTACCCTGTGCCCTAGTCTTGCTGTAATCTTAAACTCATTGTCTGTCCTGATTTCTGCCTCTTATGTTACCTTTACCATGACATTTCCTCCATATTTTCTTCACTGATGCTGTCAGTAAACACAAAAGTATAATTTTGTGAAGTCATTCTTTTTAAGCGATTTAAATAATTTCACCCCCCCCCCCGTTGTATTCTATAGATCCAGAATACCGAGTGCCCACCCAGCCAGGGTAAGTTGCTGTGTTGTACTTAGTGGCTCTTGAGTTACCTCCCTTACTATAAATTTGTCTAACTTTTCCCAGTCTCATCTCATCTGTGCATACCAGTGAGCACTAGATGACAAAACTGGACAGCTCCTTCCCTTACACTGACAAGGCCTGAGTTACCTGTCTTTCATAACTTCCCTCCTACTTAGTGCACAATGCAATACCTAGACATTTTAACCCCCCTTTTCCATGTTACTTTTAAAATGGGTCTATATTGAAAACTCAAACGTTTACTTACCTGAACACCTAAATGCTGACATGTCTTCATCGAACCGCAAAAACGTTGATTGTCCTGAAGCGCGAAATCCAAAACATCAATTTGTCATGGTTGGCCCTTCTGCGGTATAGCTCCGTAAGGTAAGTGTGCGATAGCTATGGACCTTAGGGTTAGGGTGCGGGTTAAGGTAAGTGTATAGATGGTAATGTATGTTATATTTAGTGTAGGGTTAGAAGTAGGGTTTTATTAAGTGTATGTGTGTGTGTGGATTATTTAGTTTGTTTGGGTATAGCTTTTTAAGGTAAGTGTGCAATAGTTACGAACCTTAGGGTTAGGGTGCGGGTTAAGCTAAGTGCATAAATGGTGGTATATGAAAGATTTAGTGTAGGGTTAGAAGTAGGGTTTAGTTTAGGATTAGAAGTAGGGTTTTGTTTAGTGTATGTATGTGGTTTATTTAGTTTGTTTGTGTAGGTAGCATGTAGCGGACGGTGGGATGTGTGAACTATGACATTTTGAGTTTTTGAATTTCATGGCTTAGGGCGTTCGGTGTATTTGCAGTTCGCGGAATATGTGTCGGCGTTTAGGTGTTCGAGTAAGTAAACTTTCGATATTTTGATATAGACCCTTTTAAAACATGCAACATCTAGGGCAAAACTACCATTCAGTGGAGATTGTTCTGTTTATCTTATGATTTCTACCATATTTGCTTAGACCCCCTGCTGCATTTACTTTAATCATCTAAACAACCAAGCTCTAGATAAAAATGGAAGATCAATCTGCTAATTTTACCTGTTTCCAGCCTTTTAGTACTGGGTCTCCAAAGACAGTGTACTAACTGCTATATACTTACAATTAATTAACTTATTTTCAACACTATTAATGCCATATTTGAGAGATGAAAATACTTAATTAATTTGGAGGCTTCCCTCTCACCTAAAAACTTGACCGAAGTTCTTCATACACTCCAACAAAATCATTCACTAACCACGACAAAATTCCTGATGCAGATGCTGTAAAAATTGTTCCAAAAGCCTCTTGGAAATAAAAAGCTTAAGTCTTAGTAAAAACAGGCCCCCTCATCCACCTCATGCATATGTATTGTAAAGAATCACCCTGAGCAAAAACACTCCACATGTATCTGATCTGAACTGCAGTAACAATATAAATGTTTTAGTGACAGGTGGCTCTGATGACTTGTCACTCACAAAGCTGGATAAAGAGGGGGTTACCAGGATCTCTGATGTTACAGGGGTCCAAAAGATCCTAACTCCAGACAACTATGACTATGATGTGGTAGTACTACATACAAGGGGGGGATAACTTAACAAGTAAAACCATGATAAATATGCAGAGAGACATTTTAAAAGTCTTCATACATGTTACAAATGAAGCCTAAGACACTGGTTCTGGCTGGAATCCTTCCTTCACCTTGAATGATGCCTTGATACAAAAAAGAACGTGATTTGGTTCAATAATTAAACAGATGGTGCCATTCCAGCAGGATCCAATAAGTATCAGCATGGGATGAGATGTTCCAAGGCCTCCTCATAATGGCTAAAGCCCTTGCAGCACTTCAGTGCCTTGTATAGGCATAATCCCAAAATTGGATCACATTAAGGTGGCTCTCCTCAGCATCAGAAAAATAAACAATAAATTGCTTGATCCTGAGGCAATCATTCATTTGGAAAGCATCCATGCTTGTATACTTAGTAAGACTTGGCTTAAATCTAAACAGATCACTTCCTCATGCCTAAGTGTTGTGCTTTTTATGTCTTCATACCCAACGGCAACTGTGACGGCATCTCTATATTTGTCAAGGTACTTATTACCTTGGGGACGATCCCTAGGGACCCACAAATTGAACTCACTGATTGAACTGCAGATCAGTCTCGATAAGATTAATTATCAATTAATATTATGCTACAGAACACCTTCTTTGTCCCTTGATGACCAATGTAGAATTCAGCTATATTGTAAATTATCTCCCTATTAGCAAAAAGTCCCTTATTTGGGGTGACATTAACTACGCTTCAATAAACTGTGGTACCCATACCTTCGGTCTTAAAATATGTATATATATATATATATATATATATATATATATATATATATATATATATATATATATATATATATATATTTGAGAGTTGGTAAACAAACCTACTACACAACATGGCATTCTTGTCCTGAGTCTCACAAATATGACTACCACTTGTGATACTCCTCTACTATCTGCTTCCCCATTGAAGCCTGACCACAAATGTGTGACCGTCTTCTTTAAGCAGCCAAAGGCACCTACAGCAAACCCCACTGAATTTAAGGACTGCAGACATGCAAATCTCAACCAACTGTAGGATGAAATATCAAAATTCACTTATGACTGCTCCATCCCTGACCTTGATACAGCAGGAAGCTTCACTAAGGAAGTCTACTCCAGTTTAAAAAAAATGCACAGAACTAGCAGTTTCATGGTAAATTCAAAAATAAAGCACCCTGGTGGTCCACTTCTATAAATAGACTCTACAGCAAAACACTATGAAGTCCACTAAAGGAGCCTATGAACTTATGCTGGCCACTGAAGTCAGCGGTAATTATAAATATTTATTTAACCACATTACAAAACTATGAAACAATACCCTACATTGCTCTGAACTTATTTATAATGATGTCTCCTATTCTGACCCAATAGACATTGTCAACATCTTTGCAAGCAAATTTCATGTCAACTTCACCACCAAAACTTTGATCCAAAACCCTAAAATACCTGAACCCTTTACTCCCTCAAGTGTATTTAAAGATCATGTACTGAAAGTGCTAACCAAGTCCAAAAATATTTGCTCTGTGGGACTCAACAATATACCTGGTTGACGTATAGCTCCCAAGTATGTAACAAAGTCTAGAAGATTTAAGAATTTTGCTTGGAAGCGTTTGCATAGGTATTTTTATACCTCATACAGACCCCAAAAATGTTTTCAGGTAAATTGCAAATATTAGAGGTGTGATGGGAAGAAAGAGGTAATTGAGAACACTAGTTATGTACTTAACATAATTTGGTATCTGTGTTATTTTATTTCATTATTCATCACGACTGGGTCTTGGATCTGATGTCATACCTGATCCAGCACTTTACAGACTAGATTCAGGGCTCAACCTCCTCCCGTCTCCCACAGTCCCTTTCTACCTACTAACCCTCAGATTGAGTTTGCTGTGGAAAGAAAGGTGACACCAACAAAACATCACTATCCATCTATGCCCAGGCAATACCACCATAGCACCCCTGGAGGACAAAGGTCAAAGGCCCAAGACTCTAGCCTCTCCAGAATCTCCAGAAACATGGAAGGGGGACAGAAGGTGGGAAGATGAATAAAGAAATAGAATAACACAAATACCAAGTTATGGTAAGTACATAACTATTGATCTGATGTTATCCATTTCATTATTCATCACAACTAGGTTAGAATCCCCAGCTACAAAGATTCCCGGGTGGCCCTAAGGAAGGACGTGCCTGAGCACTGTGGAACCAAAGGACGCTCTGCTTCTGGAGACCCTATCCAGTTTATAATGAGCAATAAAAATGTGTGGAGTGGACCAAGTGGCCACAGCACAAATATTATCTAAGGATATCCTAGCCTTAGAGAAGGCTGAAGAGATAGCAACTGACCTAAGTGACTGCACCTTAAATGTACAAAACAATTCCATTTTCCTAAGAGACTAAACCATGGAAATGCACTGAGAAATCCATTTAGAAATCATCACTTTAGAAACTGCTTGGCCATGTCTGTTCAAAGAGAAAGCCATGAACAACTGGTCAGATTTCCTAAAGGGCTTAGTCCGGTGTAAATAAAATATCAACTGCCAATGCACGTTTAAGGTATGGATATGGTGTTCACCCTTATTGCAGTGATTTGGGAAGAAGACAGGTAGCTGAATATTCTGGTTGAGATTTCTTTCAGTAGCTACCTTAGGCAAAAAAGGGGGGTTAGTTCACAAAGTCACTCTGTCTTTATGGAAACAATATATGGCGGTTTAGAAGACAAGGCCTGTAACTCAGAAACCCAATGGCCAAAAGGAAGGCAGTCTTCCAAGAAAGAAATCTGAGATCACATGAATGAGCTGGCTCAAAGGACTTTGTGTAAGAGATGCAGCATCAAGATCAGATCTCAAGGAGGAGCGGGATCTTTGACAGGAGGCCTGAGAAAGAAGTGCCCTTCAAGAAAGCCTTACACACTCTAGAGGAAAAGGTGGGTCCGGTATTGACATGAAAATTAGAAATGGCCGCCAACTGCAGTTTAATAGTAGAGAAGCTGGCCCCTTCTTGAAAAAGGGAAGATAAGAAGAGAAATATATCTAGAATCGAAGCTGAAAAGGGATCAATCTTCCATTCCACAGCCTAAAAGGAAAAATGTTTCCACTTACTATGATAGACCTTTTGAGTTGAAGGCTTCTGAGAAGCTAATATAATTCTTCTGATGGGAGAAGCTAGCCTGGACTGTGTTATTATCACAGGAAGTGGAAAAACCATGAGGTCAGGTGAAGTTACCGGAGAGTGGGTGGTTGTTCTGGTGGGTGGGAGATGAGATCCAGAATGGGATCCAGTACCCAGGGAGGATATTTGAGATAAGACCTTAGGAAGAGGTAAAAACACGTAATTCACAGGAAAGTTGGCAAGTAAAAGAAGTCCACCAGAAAAAATAATAATTGTATCAGAACCACAAAGAGCTCACGTATAAAAAAATATAACCTTTTATTAAAACACAAGTACAAAGTACTATCACAGTTAACATTGCTTCATCAGGCAACAATACACAACTGACTAACCTCATGCTATATATACAGTCAGAAAAGCTCTCTCACATTAAAACCAATTGGTCAATTAATCAATTCTTATAGAGACATGTTTATTTAATACAGTTATGTAAAAACTTTAATTCAGGTTTTAAAGAAAAAAACTTCATTAAGACCCGGTTGACAAAATTCTCTAAAATATAAAATCCATTTATTTTCATGTCTCTCTGTAATATTTGTTATATCACCTTCTATTAATGGGGAAAGTATATTTTCAAGAATTAAAAACCTAAAAGTATGTTTTCCATCAGTACTGTGCATGTGTTTGTACAAGGAATTAGTTAAAATGTTCCTTTTAATTTCTAATTAATTTAAGAGTCTTTTTAAAAACAGCAAGGAGTCTATGTTCAAACTTCATGTGACAAGTACTATTGGAATAGTACATTTATCCCACCATATAATTAGATTGTTTCTATGTTTGAGAAGATGGCAGAAAATTATATTTATACTTCTTTTCATGCCAAGCACAAGAAAGGTTTCCATAATTTGCAGAAATTTGACTATGATTCCATCCGCTCATTACAGAACAGTAATGAAATCATAATTAAACCAGCTGACAAGGGAGGAGGTATAGTTGTCTTGAATAAGGAGAAATATATAGCCTCCAAGCTTAATATGTTGAACTAAGCAGATTACACATGTATTACTAGATGTACTGCACAAAATATAGGTGACAATGTAGTTTTAGTTCTGTCTGATATGTTGCAACAAGAAAATATTGACCAGAAATTATATGAGTACTTGTTAGTAAATGCACCAGTTTTTAAGATAATTTATGGAATCCTTAAAATACATAAATGCCTAATGGACCCACCATTGCGTCTGATTGTTTCAGCTCATGGTTGGGTTATGGAACCCATTTCTAAGTATTTAGAAAATGAACTCAAAATGGTCCTTAATATATCTACCACCATAGTAAAAGACAGTAGCCATTTTTGGAGTCTCTTTTTGAATGGACTAAATATAATTCAGTGTTCACCTGCTACTTGGTAACATTAGATGTTGATTCTTTATTTACATGTATCCCAAATGATTTAGGGATTGAAATGGTTAAGAAATATGTTTTAGAACAACCATGTCTGAAAGATTTCAACATTGGTTTAATATGTTATTTATTAAATGTAGTGTTAGAAAACAATGTGTTCTTATTTCAAGACAGATACTATAAACAGTTAACGGGTTCCAATGGGCACCTCAGTAGCAAATACTTATGCCACCATAGCCATGAATTGTTGGGAACAGAAAGTTGCATTGGATCATAGTAGTCATTGCTTATGCAAGAATGCTGTTTTCTATTAAGGGTATGTTGATAACATTTTTCTCTTGTTGGAAGGATCATTAAGTGATTTAAATGGGTTTATTATGTATATGCATACTACCAACACTTTTTGAAGTTAAAAAGACTATGCATTACAGGTTTATAGACTTTTTAGATATCCATTTAAGGAAAAATTTGAAAGGACAACTTGAAACCACACTCTATAAGAAGCAGTTTAAAAATGTACCTATCTAGCAAGAGATAGTATGCATCCACCCTACATGTTTGACAACATTATGAAAAATCATATAGCCAGAGTTGGCAAGTTAAACACACAAGACACCAATCTTGTCCAACAACTGGACCATATGATTACTGATTTTGAGAAAAGGGATTACCATATGAATAGGGCACAGGCAGTAAAAGAAGAAATTTTAAAAAGTAGGGATTTTAAATACCCTCTGTTTTTTCTAATAAAGTTGTGAAAAAGGGAGGTCATAAGCATATAGTAAATAGTATGACAAGTATGGACAAGAAATGTAGATATATCCTTACATTTGATCAGAATGTTAATAAGATAAAAGATATTATTAAAGAAATACTGGTCTCTTTTATCTTGTGTTCCTGAGTTACAGGATGTTTTCATGAAAAATCCAATATTTAGTTATAGGAGGAGCACTACTTTAAAAATAGACTGTGTTAAAAAGAACAACTTATATATAGGTGCAAACGGGAGTCAAAAGAATAGACATGGACATTGGATGAGATGGAATGGACCACTGCACTACTAGCATCCATTGAAGCAGCCGCATATAATATCTCACTAGAGGAACAAGGAGAATAGCTGCCGACATGGAGCTCTGAGAATGAGGTGTGCCTGCGGTGATGGAACCTCCAGTATGGCCCTGACCTGTTGTCTGATCAAGGCAACTCTGTGTGGAGGCTGTGCTGCAATTTGTGTTCCCATGTTGAGATGGGTCCCAATGGATTCTAGCCTTTGCACCAGAGACAGTTTTGACTTCACCAAATTGATGGTAATCCCTAGCATTTCAAAGGTTTGCAAGAAATACTGTGTGACAGATACCAATCGATGCCTTGTGTAACTGTGAGGAGCCAATTGTCCAGTATGGAAAGACCTGAAATCCCTGAAGCCGTGGGTGAGCCGCTATGACCACCAAGCATTTGGTAAACATACTATGGGCTGTGGTGAGTCCAAATGGTAGGGCTCTGAACTGGAAATGATAACTCAAATTGGAAATGCAGGTGCCTCCTGGAGCACTTGTCGATCTTTATATGATAGTAGGTGTCCTGGAGGTCTATGGAGCACATCCATTCGCCCTTCTGCAGCAGTGGCAGGATGGACTGAACAGTGACCATCTGGAACTTTGACTTCTTGACAGATAAGTTCAGTTTTCTGAGGTCCAGAATAGGCTGTAGGTCCTCAGTGTTCTTTGGCACCAAAAAGAAGTGAGAAAAAGTTCTAGATCCTCTTTATCCTGCTGGGACCTTCTGGATAGCTCTTTTTTCTAGAAGTGCCAAGACTTCCCTCTGGGCCAGTTATCTCTGACTGGGTGGCATATTGGGGAGAACCCTCTTGGGATTTGGTAGAGCTTGGGGAAAGGGAATGTAATAACCCCTGGATATAATCTGGAGCACCCACTGATTATTTGTTATAGATGCCCAGGTGTTTGGGTGCAACAGAAAATGATCCCCAACTTCCTCCAGGGAAGGACAGCTGGGCAATGCCTCAGAAATGCTGAAAAGGCTTCTCAGAAAAAGGTTCCCTGGATCCCTGAGTCTGAGGACCCCTTCTGCCTCTATGGCATCGTCTGCCATTGAATCCTCTGTCCCTGCTTCTGGAAGAGGAATCTTCTGGAGCATCTTGGAAGGACCCATGTGACTTGCGGAACCAGAGCTTCTTACTCCCCTGTTGGTTTCTGGAAAAGGTCCTTTGGAGGGTAGAAAACTTGATCCCGACTGCAGACAGTGTCTTACCCTCCTGCTCACAGCAGGTTAAGGTTTCTTTGACTGATGGTCCAAAGAGCAACAAACCATCAAAGGGGCATTAGAAAAAGACACCTTGAAGCATTCCATGAAACCACAAACTGCATCCAAGCATGGTGCCTCAAGGTAATGCCTGTACCAACCACTTGAGAGGTACCCTCTGCTGCACTAGAGATCACCCTCATTGAGGAATTGGTAATAGATGAAAGAGTGGTGAGCTTGAGAGATACTTGCTTTAGGTTCTCCACCAGCATCAACTCTGAAAGAGATTTGGTTAGCTCAGAAACCAGATCTCTTTGGAGGTAAGTAAACTGTGGCAAGTAATTTATGGCTCTCAGACCAAACATAGCTGAAGTGCAAATGCACTTCCCACGTCTGTCAATTTCCCTAGACTCTCAGTTCAGGAGATAGACAGTGGAGCTCTGTTCAGCCAGCTCCTTTTTAGTGGTTGCAGCAACCATGAATAGCACTGACTGGTACTCCCTTGCTCCAGTGCACTCTGTCTGCGAGGGCAGGGGCTCAAAAACTTATCAGCCTTCTTATAAACCGGTTCCACAGTGTCAGGTTCCTTCCACTCCCTGTGTGAGATAAAGTTAATGAGCTGTTCTGGGGGGGACCCAAGAAGTAGATGGGACTGTCACAAAAGCCTTCAGGAATACAGATTCCTCTGAAAATGAGAGATTGGTGGACCATCCACCTTTCTGCTTCAACAGCTCCAGAATGTCTCCAAAGGAGACGTCATCCAGTGGAGATCTGGGGGACCTATCCCTTTCATCAAAATCTGTGCCCTCTGTGAGGGACTCCATGGGGGAGTCCAAGTGCCTCCTTTTGCACTGTCTCTTTTGAGGTGGCCCTTCTGTAAGGGGCTCAGGAGAGGACTCAGAAGAAAGGGAACCCCAGGGGTTCTGGAAGCCTGAAAGCTATCTCAGGAGGGCTGACCCTGGATGGAATAAATGGGCTCATGGCTCCTGATAGTGATGGATTGTGATGTTCCCAGTAGAGAGGAAGACGCTGCTCTAGACCTGGTGATGATCCACTCTACTTCCTGAAAAGCCAAAGGACTCCAGAAAACTCCATTCATATCCCCAGTAGCCAAAGCTACAAGGAAAGTCGGCATGGAGCCCACCCTGGGTCCCAACCCTCAGAACAGTATTGTCCCCAAGCTGTCAAATGCCAAAGCCCCCAAGGAAGAGACTGATCCGAAAGGCCTGGACTGGAACCCCTCCACAAGAACACAGCACCAACCTCTCAGGGCCGAGACCTGCTCTGAAAAATTTTGAAGATAAACTTATCTAACAAAGCTGTTAGCCAGGAATCATGTCTGTTACCAAACGAGGCAAAAGAGATCTGAGGGTTAGTAGGCAGAAAGGGATTATGGGAGATGGGAGGAGCTCGAGCCTTGAATCTAGTCTGTAAAGTGCTGGATCAGATCTGATATTGGATCCAA
The DNA here is from genome assembly GCF_019279795.1 of Protopterus annectens. Taxonomy (NCBI): domain Eukaryota; kingdom Metazoa; phylum Chordata; order Ceratodontiformes; family Protopteridae; genus Protopterus; species Protopterus annectens. The sequence continues at coordinate 1,204,587,971 of NC_056727.1, forward strand.
GACCCAGTCGTGATGAATAATGAAATGGATAACATCAGATTATATTTTTTTGGAGTGTAATGTGTTGGCAGACTTTAAAAATTCCCTGTAGAATACTATGTCAGAAATACTAAGTGAGCAAACTGGTATAACTAAGGACATGACTTTTTTTGAGCTGTGACACAGAATTTGAATTGCCTAAACATAGTAATGCCTTGCTGAGTTTAATTCTTTTAGCTTCCAAAAAAGCAAATACTAGAAAATGGAAATCAAAGTCTAAACTAACCATACTAGAAGTAATTAATATATTAACAGAGATAAATTACCTGAAAGTGAAAGGGTAGGAGCAAATTACATAGAAAAAATGGGAATTGTGGGAACAATAGATGCAGAATAATGTTTTGGAGGAGAAATGAGGTTTAAGGGATGGCAGGAATTAAACGAGATATGTGAAGTTCAGTTGACAATGATTGTATAAAAGATTATATGTAATGTATAATGATTGCAACTGAAAATATGTCAATATGGTTTGCTTTCATTTATATAGATATATGATTGCCTATGTCATAAATGATAAAACAATAAAGATGTTTCTTGTTTAAAAAAGAAAAATAAAGTACTTGGCTGCTTAAAAGTGTTACACATGCTCCTGCAGCCCCATTCCATAAGCTGTGTAACCTAGGTTTAATTACTGTCTTCATCCCTGATCAGTGAATCACTGCAGTGATGATGCTGGTCCATAAGGCCCATCATATAACTGGCCCAGGTAATTACAGACCTATCAGAGTATCTTACAAGCTATGAAACTTATTATAACTGACCTCACAAACTACAATGTCAAGAATCTTATTCAACTTGACCTCCAACAGTTTGGCTTTGTGAAGGATATCATGTTTACCAAACATAGTAAACTTTTTTGGGGGGGGTCCCTTCAGACCACATCATTAGCAGCCCACCCCCAGTGCTCCATGTGATTTTCTGGGGACAGTCATGGATTCTAAGACTGTCATGAGGGCTGGTTTGTCTGTACTTTTGTGCAGAGGGGGTTTGTTTATGCTTTACCCTCTCCCTTTCCCCTTCCACCATGGCCCATGATTAAGTCAGAGGGCAGCTCCCCTATTCGGACTATTAGTGTATCAGTGAGAACCTTCTCACCAAGAATGGGTGCACTCATCCCTTCCTTGCCATTCCCATCAGTCATCTGAGCTACTAATCAAACCTGGCTTGTCTGGGCCATAGTCAGGGCTTTATCCCTCTATGCCACCAGAGTGGATACAAATCTGGTAAACTTCTTAAGCTGTAGATGGTGGCCCTGTGGTACACATAGTGTATCTTCACCTGGGCCAAGGCCTTTGACATGACATCTTTCCCCAGGCTGGCAGCATACAGAAGGTAAAAGCTTTAAAAATTCACCCATATGTGTTAAAATGCATAGCAAAGTGGATGAAAGACAGAATCTACACAGTGCAAGTTGCAGGTGCCTCATCAGAAAGTATTAAAGTGACCAGTGATGTCCCTCAGGGCTCAGTGGGTGGGACCCCCTCCATTTTCATCTTTACTTCTCAGATCTCCAAGCAGATTGCCAAGACTTCTGGCTACCAAAGTTTGCAGATGACTGTAAACTGGGGCTTGTTGTTAAGTCACCCACTGGCACCCAGTCCCTTCAGAATAAACTCACTGTAGTAAACTCTTGATGTACTAAAGGTGGGTCATACTAAATGCTAAAAAAGTGTAATATTGTCACTCTTTGTTAGACATGCATCCTCATCATACTGTATAGACAACATAATACTAGAGACCAAAAATGTAGTCAGGGACCTAGGAACTAGGGCTGATAATTCCCTCTCTTTTCACCATTGTGTGACAATGACTGTCAAGAAAATACTTTTATTTACCACAGCTAATAATCAAAGGAATATCTTCAAGGTCTAAAGAGGTAATCCCTTCCTTATAGGCAGCATTGATTAGACCAGTTATAGAATATAATACCCCCTTCTGGATGTATCTCACTAAACAGATCAAACAATAAGAAAGACTCCAAAGGTTCCTAACAGAAACATCACAGGCCTAAAATGAGCTATCAAATGAAGCTGAAAGCTCTGCTCTTTTATTCAGTGTCTTATAGAGTTTTGACGGGGATCGCCATCTTACCTACTGCACCATTAGAGAATATCTTACCCTGGACTTCCACCAGTACTAGATCCAGGTGCCTAAATCTTGACCAATGGATAAAACATGGTGGAGGGACATGATAATAGCTCAGCTCCTCCCAAACCTCTAGAATAAATTCCCTCTGTATGTTACACATCAGGACTCACTATTTTAATATAACCTAGATGACTTGATGGGCATACAGAACGTTACTCCGCAGTTGATTGATATGGCCTTTCTGGAAGAAGGAGGGACAGCCTGAGGGAGGGTGCTGGCAAGGTATGAATGGGCATAAGTCTCAATAGCCTTGGAATATCTATGAATCCATGAAAAAAACAATGCAACAAATAAAATCTTCATCCCATTTTTGCTTTACTAGTTGGGGTTACCCAATGGAATAACTCATTAGATTAGACTAGAATAACATTACTAACATGGTGTGGTGATCACATGATATAACTAATGTGGTATGGTGATCTCTGAGATGATTAGTATGATCAAGGTTAGACTGATGGTGCCTGTGTAGACCTAAAGCAGTTTTCCCATTATACATGAGCCAATACTAGTGAGTTGTGAGGCAATTGTGACCCTGATAAGGCATGTATGTTGTTTTGCTGTATGTGTATGTGCAACTGGTATAGAAAGTAAATTCAAAAAAGTAATGCACTCTGCTTCTGATCTTTGCAGCATCTGGTTATCTTAGCACTGGGCATGATGGGTACATTTAACTACATGTTGAAACAATGAAACAAAATGTCACCAATGCCATGAGGAAATTGGCATATGTTAAAACTGGTAAGAAATTTCAAAGTAATGCCACAAGAAGCTTTACTAAAGATTTTACCAACATTTAGGCATTGCACCAATTTAAGTGAGTTGGCAACCAGGAAAAATAAAGGTAAAAAGAAAAATAATTTAAAAATGACAAATCTCAGTACACCACAGCCATTTGACTTCACACAACCATCAGCATTGCCACCATAAAAACAAAGGTGTTTGCCCCTTGCAGAATAGTAGTAAATCTGGACAAAGTTATGTGAAAATATATTTAACATCTTGGTGTTTTTTTTTTTTTTTTTCATTTGCTGAGGAACAATCCTTAACATCCGAAGCAGCAATAGCAAACTGAGATAAATATTCAATGCCTAAATTAACTGGAATATATGAAAAAAACATCAGAAACTGTGAAGTATGGACATGCTTAGAAAGTGGTTAAGTCTGTAAAATCATTTATCAGAATTTGTATGAAGTGCTGGGATATTGTGAGTTTGGTGGCATTAAAATGAACAAATAAGAGCAGGGGGTGTCAGAAGCATTGCAGGCCATGAAGCTTCAAAAATTTACAGTTGGAGAGAAATTTACTGCTACAGAAAGATACAAATTTTTTAATCAGTCTGAACAAATTACTAAAAGCAAAGTGTAGATGTGAGAATGGTGAGAGATGTGAGTGAAATCAACAAAAACACACATTAAGCAGAGTAAAAAGTATGGGGGAGGCCAGTGTAAACGTTCAACTGAGAATAAAATAATAAACGCAACCAGAAAAAGTGTAGCAATCACAACCATGTGCATAATGAATCAACGCTTTATCAGGCATGAAGTAGTAAGAGCTAACAATGTAGCAAGATAAGACATTTGTTTTCTTTTGTTTATAAGACTAAAAAGGTTAGCAACAGAGGCTAAAGTTACGAAAATGCAAAATAATTTTTTGTGGCTCTATAACCCATATGAAGAATGTCATGGCAGGCATCTAGTTCAATATAATCAACTAATTTTCAAGATAAACAGTGGGGGAAATATAATCATAATGTAGCATAGTGCATATACAAGCATCTTAAACTGTCTGACCAAGTAAAAATGGAAGTATGCAAGCCAGGTGGATAGCTTAGATATTTGTGGAGGTTCCTAGCCATGACTGAGTGGAAAAAGCATAAGACTAGGTCCATGTATTTTTGGGCCTTTATGTGCTTATCTGAAAACATCTACAGTTGGTTTATGATTTATTGTACAACTGCTTGGTAAGAGATTTATTTTGATTTATATTTTATCTTTTACCTCTGATTCTTATTGTTATGATGAGGCATGACTGTGAATGGTAGTGAGACATCCAATGTTTTAGTGTGACTGGAACAAGTGGTATGGTAGGTCAGAATGACTAATTTATTAATTATTCCTCTTTCTAAAAGTTTAGCTCAGTGATCTTAATTAATATTTATTTGTATACTTTGTGTGATAATTCCTTACTCAATTTATCTTAAATTACGAATTGTTTTAATTTGCTTGAAACTTTTTGTCTCTAATTTAGATTTTTCCTTTTAAAATTGGAATTATTTCCAGCTGAGAGTGGATTTTTTAAGTGAGTATGTAATTAATTTGATGAAGCAGATGTACCTTTGCCCATTGTTCTAAAAGCTGTGTATATACAAAGGTAACTCCCGATAACATTGGTGACCTGTGTTCCTTGCCTCAGCTGTTGAATGATTTGCTTGGAAAACTGTTGTTACATATATTAATGTCTGGGCTGTTGAGATAAATAATATTGCTGAGATAAATAACATTTTGCAAAGTGCAACTAAAACACGTTTAGACAAGGAAGTGTCCACTGCCAGCAAAGACAATTCATAGGTTCATAGGTTCATACTAGGCTATCTGCCCTGGGGCATTTATAAGCCTAGCCCGAGTGTGTTTGGCTTTCGCCACCCTTAGATTTGAGTTTACTGTGCCCTTTTTAAGGTTAGTTTACTGTACCTCTGTCTAGTAGTGACACAGAAGTAATCCCCGGGGTAAACCTACGATCTCCCATCCACTCATCAAGATTCTTTTTGAAGAGAGTCAGTGAGGTGCTCTGCCTAACATGGACCAGGATTCTATTCCAAAGCAAAAGGAGCCTTTGGGTTATGAATCTGTCCCTCCAGCAAGTTCTATTTATTTCTGTGCTGAGGTTCAAATCCCTTGAGCGCGTGGTTCTAAGGGATTTAGATTTTCTGAGGTGGAGCATGTCCATTAATTCTGCATTGGACATAGCTTTGTATGTCAGGCATAGATCACCTCAAAGTAGGCGGTATGCGACTGAGTAAAGCTGGAGTTTCTTTAACCTGGCAGCATATGGCATCTGTTTGAGTCCCTTGATCCTCTTTGTGAGATACTTTTGGGGTCTTTCTAGCTGCTGCAGGTGTCGGGTAAGGTACATCCCAAAAGGGGCATTGTATTCTATGATGGGCCTGATGAAGGATGAATAAAGGGGCACTATTACCTCCCTTGATCTAGATGTGAATCCTTTCATGATAAGGTGGGCTATGTAGAAGGTCTTTCTAACTACTTTGGCAATGTGGTTGTCAAAGGAGAGATTGTTATCAACTTGGGTCCCCAGATCCCTAATTACTTCTTCTGTATTTAGTGGGTTACCACCTATGTGGTAATTGGTGGGCACTTTGTTTTTGCCAAAGGGTATGACTATACACTTCTTGGCATTTAGCTTTAGACCATGGCTCTGGCACCAGTTATCCATCTCTGTGAGACCTTTTTGAAGGATGTTCGTGTCAGCTGGAGAGTCAATTATGGCGCCCAGTTTGCAGACATCTGCGAACTTGGTCATCCATAGTCCTCCCGTGCTGGCCTGTACCTCGGAAAAGCATATGCCGAACAAGAGAGGTCCCAGGACCGAGCCTTGTGGGACACCACTTGTAACCGGTCTCGAGTCTGACATGACTCCAGCAATTCTGACTCTGTGTGTTCTGTCTTTGAGCCAGTTAGCAACCCATCTTGTGACATAGGGGTTTATGTTTAGGCTGGATAACTTATCTATGATGCCCGAGTGGGGTATTGTGTCAAATGCCTTTGCGAGGTCCAGATTGGCTGTGTGGACTACCTTCTCTTCATCTATGGCCTTGGTGACTGTTTCGAAGAAGTCGACCAGGTTCAAGAGGCAGGATCTGCCCTTGACAAAGCCGAACTGAGTAGGATCTAGTGTCTGTAGGTCCCCAATGTCTTTGTTTATGAGTTCCATGATGATCCTCTCCATGGCCTTACAGATAAGGCTAGTCAGGCTTATGGGGCGATAGTTTCCAGGGTCCGTTGAGGCACCACCTTTGTGGAGCGGGACCACTGTTGCTGTACGCCATTCTTTGGGTACATATCCCATAGTGAGGCTGAGATTGTACAGCATTTTACATGATCCTACCAATGACAACTTTGGAATTCAGGAAACAAGTATTCAGAAATTTGAGGATTCAGAACATGTTGAAGAAAATAAAAAGGACATGTTCACAACAAAAAAACTAGGAAGAAAAAGGAACTGATTCATGTCTATAATGCAAAAAGAATATATTCTAAAAAGGAGATTGCAGGGAATGATAACAGGCTAAATGGAAGACATTTAAATTGAACTTGAAAGTATTAAAGAACATTACTGTACGGAAAAAGGAGATAAACTGAAGTTGAAAACATGCCTCAGACTGTGGAAGTACAAAGACAACTAGATGAGAATGGTATGATTGCAAATGAAATAAACAGTGAAAACAGAGAGATAAATAAGATTAATGATGCAGGAGATCATTTCTTTGGAATAATTAACAGAGCAGACTTTACTATATTAGAAGTGGGAGATTCTTCAGAACTGGTAAGAAATTATATAATAGTAATTGAAGATTCAATTATTAAAGAAACTGATACACTTACATAGAGGATAGGGAACACCAAATAGTGTTATGTTTGCTGGCAGCAAAAGTGCAGGATGCAAATATGGCCTTAGAATGCCTTAATGTAAGGAAATGCGGAGCTGTTTTTATTCCTTTTAATTCAGCCCTCTTTGATAGCATAGTTTGCATAGGTGTTAGGACATATTTTTCACAAATCACACAAGGAAAGGATATTCAGTGTTAATAAAAATACTTTTAGGGGTAAATACCAACAAAAAAGTACATTTTAAAAAGTGAAAATGTGTATAACATCAAGCCTAATTATGGGTACACATATATCTAGACAGGCTGCAGTCCACTTGTCAAAACAGGGGAAGAGAAATTTTGCAGCAGATATGTTACAATATTTGGCTAACACAACACAGGATTTTGCCAGTTCAGAAATTTTACAGATCACAGACAGTAAAATTTGACTTCTCTGTGCTGATTATTAATGTTGAGTACTAGTAATAATTTTTATTGGAATATTAGCTGCATTCTCAAAAGACTGATGCGTTTGTCATGGTTAAAGTGCAATGACTAGAAAACAGTTCTGTTAGGCCATAAATGCATTACCATAACAGGCTTTCTACCAAAAACTCTGGCGGAGGTAACCTAGAAGTATTCATACACTTCTTGTATGAAACACAGGAGGGAAAAATAATAGTAGCTGGGTCCTTAAATTTACCAGAAACAGACTGAATTAATATTAATTCTATAACATTAGTAAATAAATTATGTGCAATGTATGTTCAAGAGCAACAATTGCTAGAGATTCTGAACAGACCTACCAGGAAATGGAACATGATGGACATTGTGTTCCTAAAGAAATGATTGCTATGTCATGCCATCATTTACCTTCTCTGATGTGCAGTGAGCATGGGGTTATAAAGGTTAAAATACTACTAGAGAATTCTGACAAACTGAAATGTAAACCAATACACAGAAGATTAATAACAGACCAATGGAAGCAAAACAGTCACTATATGAAACAAAATGGAATGATGCATTCAATGGAAAACCTGTAAAAGGAATGTGGCAAGTTTTGAAAAGGAAATTGTTTGAAAAAAATGTTTAACATCAGGATCTAAACACACAAGGTCAGGAGGATAAATTTCCATAAGAACAAGTTACTTAATTAGGATGAGAGATAAAAAAAAAAGCTACAAGAAATAGAAATGGGGTTGAATTTTGAAAATTAAAATAAAAAACTGGACAGATTAAACATAGTATGACACAAAATCAGGAAAAACTGAAGAAAATTTATATAAACAAATAGAACAGAACAGGAAACTATTTTACGGATGCATAAGATGTAGTAGTAAAAACATACAAATTATTAAATTGTGTGCTGACAGTAAAATGCATTCTTAAGCACAGCATATTATACATATAGATATATTTACAAAACCTTATGTAAAACAGTTTGCCCCCCAATAAAGGGTGTAACAAATGATGCTTGTAGCACCCAAATAACTTCAGATACTGAAATTAAATAAGATTGCATTGAAAAAACTATGCAAACTAAACCCAAAAAAGCACACGGAGGGGACAGAATTAGTAATAATGACATGAGAATATTTCAGGATGAACATACAGTACCATTGTATCTGTTATTCATTAGTTTATTTAAGCATGGGGAGATAACTCAAGATTGCAGACATGCTCTTGTTAAGCTCATCTTTATGGGAAATGGGAATAGGGCAAACCCGGTGTCATACAGACCCATAAGTTCATTGTATTGCTGTAGAAAATAATGGAGAAGGTCATTCTGAGTAAATTATTTCAGTAATGGAAAGGTTGGGACTTTAAACCATATACCAGTATGCATATATTGAAAATATATCTGTAACTACCTGTAACATGATGTTGTATAATAATATAATGATATCTACAATTGAAAAAGTGTGCTATAATGATGTTTTACTCAGTTTAACATCAAAATCTCACAACACACTTGTGCGAGTAATTACTTACCCAACTTTAAATGTCATAAAATCCTAATTCTGAATGATCACATCATCGAAAGTCATAATTTAGGAAAGTCGACAGTCAGCAATGTCGACTTTACAAAACACTACTTAGACTTCTGGTTATGTCCTACTAACTTTTTGTAGGGGACAAGCACCCTTGCACCCCCCCATACCCCCTTCCTCTTATATATACAAACTCTGAGATCACACTACAGTGAGGGAAAGGGTAAATTTTCTGATTCCCCACTATAGTGCGATCTCCATTTAAAATGATGAATCCACAACAGTGAAAGCTAGTGTGCATTCATTGTTTTCAATTCCTACATTTAAAAATCGATGTTATGAAACTTTGGAAGAGTGACATTCGACCTTCTAAGGTTCATGTTCCTGTTTTCTGACATTCTGATGGCAAACCATTTAATACGTATATATATATATATTTATAGATACACACACATACACACACACACAC